>NW_027590547.1:117500-160000 GCF_964213995.1 Mustelus asterias
TTGCAGCTTTATAGAACCTTAGTTAGGCCGCACTTGGAATATAGTGTTCAATTCTGGTCGTCACACTCCCAGAAGGATGTGGAGGCTTTGGAGAGGGTACAGAAAAGATTTACCAGGATGTTGCCTGGTATGGAGGGCATTAGCTATGAGGAGAGGTTGGAGAAACTTGGTTTGTTCTCACTGGAGCGAAGGAGGTTGAGGGGAGACCTGATAGAAGTCTACAAGATTATGAGGGGCATGGACAGAGTGGATAGTCAGAAGCTTTTTCCCAGGGTGGAAGAGTCAATTACTAGGGGGCACAGGTTTAAGGTGCGAGGGGCAAGGTTTAAAGGAGATGTACGAGGTAGATTTTTTATACAGAGAGTAGTGGGTGCCTGGAACTCGTTGCCGGGAGAGGTAGTGGAAGCTGATACGGTAGTGACTTTTAAGGGGCATTTGGACAAATACATGAATAGGATGGGAAGAGAGGATATGGTCCCCAGAAGGGTAGGGGGTTTTAGTTCAGTCGGGCAGCATGGGCGGTGCAGGCTTGGAGGGCCGAAGGGCCTGTTCCTGTGCTGTAATTTTCTTTGTTCTTTGGCTGAATGGCCTCCTCCTGTTCCTGTGTAACAGGCTCGAGGGGCTGAATGGCCTCCTGTTCCTGTGTAACTGGTTAGATGGGCTGAATGGCCTCCTCCTGTTCCTGTGTAACAGACTCGAGGGGCCGAATGGCCTCCTCCTGTTCCTGTGTAACAGGTTAGATGGGCTGAATGGCCTCCTCCTGTTCCTGTGTAACAGGTTAGATGGGCTGAATGGCCTCCTCCTGTTCCTGTGTAACAGGCTCGAGGGGCTGAATGGCCTCCTCCTGTTCCTGTGTAACAGGCTCAAGGGGCTGAATGGCCTCCTCCTGTTCCTGTGTAACAGACTCGAGGGGCTGAATGGCCTCCTCCTGTTCCTGTGTAACAGGCTCGAGGGGCTGAATGGCCTCCTCCTGTTCCTGTGTAACAGACTCGAGGGGCTGAATGGCCTCCTCCTGTTCCTGTGTAACAGACTCGAGGGGCTGAATGGCCTCCTCATGTTGCTCGAAACAGGTGACCTTGAGATTTATTTGATTCAGTGCATGTGACCATTGGGTCCCTCACTGGTTGTCATGGATATGCACAGCAAGATCCCAGGTGGCGCATCCGATAAAATGATCATTGAGCTCCCGTCTCGTTCCTGCTCCAAGACTTGCATTCCGAGTTGCATTCGCGTACAAACAACCTTTCATTAAAGCGATCATTGAGACGTCTTGAATCCAGTAGATCGACTCTGAGAACCTACGCAGGAAGCTAAGCCTCCTGAGGAGATTCCAGGCCCAAGCGATGAAAGCTCCGTCAACAATGGAGCGTCTTAAAGGAGGAGAGAGGCAGACAGGTGGAGGGGTTTATGGAGGGAATTCCGGAGCTTCGGGCCCCCCAGGCAGCTGAAGGCACGGCCGCCAATGGAGGAACGATGGGAATTGGGGGATGCTCGAGAGACCGGAATCAGAGGAGCGCAGAGATCTCGGATGGTTGTAGGAGATTTCAGAGATAGCGAGGGAGGGATTTGAACAGGAGGATGAGAATTGTAGGGGCTGGAGGAGGTTACAGAGATAGGGAGGGAGGGAGCGAGGGAGGGATTGGAACAGGAGGATGAGAATTGTAGGGGCTGGAGGAGGTTACAGAGATAGGGAGGGAGGGAGCGAGGGAGGGATTTGATAAGGAGGATGAGGATTGTAGGGGCTGGAGGAGGTTACAGAGATAGGGAGGGAGGGAGCGAGGGAGGGATTTGAACAGGAGGATGAGAATTGTAGGGGCTGGAGGAGGTTACAGAGATAGGGAGGGAGGGATTTGAACAGGAGGATGAGAATTGTAGGGGCTGGAGGAGGTTACAGAGATAGGGAGGGAGGGAGGAATTTGAACAGGAGGATGAGGATTGTAGGGGCTGGAGGAGGTTACAGAGATAGGGAGGGAGGGAGCGAGGGAGGGATTTGAACAGGAGGATGAGAATTGTAGGGGCTGGAGGAGGTTACAGAGATAGGGAGGGAGGGAGCGAGGGAGGGATTTGAACAGGAGGATGAGAATTGTAGGGGCTGGAGGAGGTTACAGAGATAGGGAGGGAGGAATTTGAACAGGAGGATGAGGATTGTAGGGGCTGGAGGAGGTTACAGAGATAGGGAGGGAGGGAGCGAGGGAGGGATTTGAACAGGAGGATGAGGATTGTAGGGGCTGGAGGAGGTTACAGAGATAGGGAGGGAGGGAGCGAGGGAGGGATTTGAACAGGAGGATGAGGATTGTAGGGGCTGGAGGAGGTTACAGAGATAGGGAGGGAGGGAGCGAGGGAGGGATTTGAACAGGAGGATGAGAATTGTAGGGGCTGGAGGAGGTTACAGAGATAGGGAGGGAGGGAGCGAGGGAGGGATTTGAACAGGAGGATGAGAATTGTAGGGGCTGGAGGAGGTTACAGAGATAGGGAGGGAGGGAGGAATTTGAACAGGAGGATGAGGATTGTAGGGGCTGGAGGAGGTTACAGAGATAGGGAGGGAGGGAGCGACGGAGGGATTTGAACAGGAGGATGAGAATTGTAGGGGCTGGAGGAGGTTACAGAGATAGGGAGGGAGGGAGGGAGCGAGGGAGGGATTGAACAGGAGGGTGAGAATTGTAGGGGCTGGAGGAGGTTACAGAGATAGGGAGGGAGGGAGGGATTTGAACAGGAGGATGAGAATTCGCGGGGCTGGAGGAGGTTACAGAGATAGGGAGGGAGCGAGGGAGGGATTTGAACAGGAGGATGAGAATTGTAGGGGCTGGCGGAGGTTACAGAGATAGGGAGGGAGGGAGCGAGGGAGGGATTTGAACAGGAGGATGAGAATTGTAGGGGCTGGAGGAGGTTACAGAGATAGGGAGGGAGGGAGCGAGGGAGGGATTTGAACAGGAGGATGAGAATTGTAGGGGGTGGAGGAGGTTACAGAGATAGGGAGGGGGCGAGGGAGGGATTTGAACAGGAGGATGAGGATTGTAGGGGGTGGAGGAGGTTACAGAGATAGGGAGGGAGGGAGCGAGGGAGGGATTTGAACAGGAGGATGAGAATTCGCGGGGCTGGAGGAGGTTACAGAGATAGGGAGGGAGCGAGGGAGGGATTTGAACAGGAGGATGAGAATTGTAGGGGCTGGCGGAGGTTACAGAGATAGGGAGGGAGGGGGCGAGGGAGGGATTTGAACAGGAGGATGAGAATTGTAGGGGGTGGAGGAGGTTACAGAGATAGGGAGCGAGGGAGGGATTTGAACAGGAGGATGAGAATTGTAGGGGATGGATTATGGAGCTCAAATCCTAGAGTATATACATCTACCTCCGACAGTGCAGCACTCCCTCAGTACTGGCACCGGGGGAGAGTGTCGGCCTGGATTATGGAGCTCAAATTCTAGAGTATATACATCTACCTCCGACAGTGCAGCACTCCCTCAGTACTGGCACTGGGGGAGAGTGTCGGCCTGGATTATGGAGCTCAAATCCTAGAGTATATACATCTACCCCCGACAGTGCAGCACTCCCTCAGTACTGGCAGTGTGTGGTCTGGATTATGGAGCTCAAATCCCACAGTATAGACATGTACCTGCTGACTGAGCTGCAGGTCTCTCAGGACAGAATGGGTTACCTGAGAAACTTGATCCTCTCACTTTCCATTCCTCTGCATTGCTGAACCGGTTTGTCAAGTTTCCCAATGCAGGGCAGAGTACGTAGGGTGTGTCTATGTTAGTCTGCAAACTTCCTCACAGAGAACGAGAGGGAGTTAGCACCGTGAAGAACGCTCCTGTGAAAAATATATCAAAGGAATTGAGGCAACTGGAAGGGAGAACAAGGAAAGAAGAAAGCGATACGAGGTTCGGGCGAGTGTCCAGGAATTGAAACACTGGAGGGAGACACAAAGACAAAGGGCGATAGGGATCACGGGAGGGTGAGCGAGCTGGAGAGGGAAAGAGTGGACGAGAGCGAGGGAGAGATTGTGGAAGAGATCAGCACCGAGGGCCAGAGAGAGTAACTGAGGGGGAGGGAGAAAAGGACAGCACGGGGGAGAGGGACGGAGAGGGAAAGAGGGAACCAGAGAGTGGGTGAGAGAGAGACGGAGCAAGAAAGGGTTTGAGGAGTGATAAAAGGAGAGAGAGAGCGCGGTAAGGAGATCGAAGGAGGGACAGGACAAGAGATTGACAGAGCGAGAGAGTGATAAAAGAGATCAAAGGTGAGAGCAAGAAATCGTTTGAGAGTGAGAAAGTTTGAGGGAGAGGGCGAGGGAATTTGAGGGAGAGGTTGGGATAGAGTTTGAGGAAGCGATAGAGTTTGGAGGAGAGGGAGTGAGGAGGAGTTGGGAGAGGTTGGGATAGAGTTTGAGGAAGCGATAGAGTTTGGAGGAGAGGGAGTGAGGAGGAGTTGGGAGAGGTTGGGATAGAGTTTGAGGAAGCGATAGAGTTTGGAGGAGAGGGAGTGAGGAGGAGTTGGGAGAGGTTGGGATAGAGTTTGAGGAAGCGATAGAGTTTGGAGGAGAGGGAGTGAGGAGGAGTTGGGAGAGGTTGGGATAGAGTTTGAGGAAGCGATAGAGTTTGGAGGAGAGAGGGAGTGAGGAAGAGTTGGGAGTGATAGAGGGACTGTAGTGGTAGAGATGGCGTTGAAAGGATTGAGTCGCTGTACCTACGCTCTGTGGCTGGCTGTGGTCCTCGATGTGGTGGGATTGGTGACGTTGTTGGTGGGTGTGTTTGGTAGTCTCCAGCGAGGGGGTCGGGATTACGGTGACATGCTGATCTACACGGGGGCCATCGTGGTGTTTGCCAGCCTGATTGGCTGGGTTTTCTGGTACACCGGGAACATCGAGATCACCTGGGACGAGCTCGCCAACGATTACTGTCCCAAAGACACCAAACTCCACCGCATTGTCCGCAAGATATCCCGGAGCATCTCCATGCGCAATGGTGAAAGCCGAGGCATGAGGGGGACAGCGGCCCGCGACAGGGGCTATCAGGAGGAGCGGGGAGACAAACTCGAAGGGCCTCAAGGATGCGCCACCACAGGCTAAGGCGTCCGAGGTAAGGATCTTGCAACCAACACTGGGGGGACGGCGGGGGGTCTCAAGAGAGAGAGGGAGGGGTCCACAGCATCTGTTGCATTGATATATCAACTTCAGCATCCCCCAGCAGCAATTGTCACTCAATAGTTCAATATTGAGATGTGGGGAGATAGCAGGTACAGGCCACAGGAAGCTCGGTCAAAGAGAGAGGTTTAAAAGAGCATCTTATAGAAGGAGAGAGAGACAGTGAGAGTAAGAGAGACGGAGAGAGTCAGAGCGAGAGAGACAGAAAGACAGACCGAGAGAGAGAGAGAATCAGAGTGAGACAGACAGAGAGAGACAGACAGACGGAGAGAGAGAGAGAAAGAAGGCCGAGAGAGACCGAGACAGTGACAGAGAGAGAGGGAGACAGGCGGAGAGAGAGACAGAGAGGGGGAGAGGTTTAGGGAGGGAATTCCAGAACTAAGGGCCCCTTCCAGGCTCGAGAGGCCGGAATCGAGGAGCGTGGAGATCTCGGAGGGTTCCAGGAGGTTACAAAGGGAGGGAGCGAGGGAGGGATTTGAACAGGAGGATGAGAATTGTAGGGGCTGGAGGAGGTTACAGAGATAGGGAGGGATTTGAACAGGAGGATGAGAAATGTAGGGGCTGGAGGAGGTTACAGAGATAGGGAGGGAGGGATTTGAACAGGAGGATGAGAATTGTAGGGGCTGGAGGAGGTTACAGAGATAGGGAGGGTGGGATTTGAACTGGAGGATGGGAATTGTAGGGGATATAAATGGACCATCCTTCCATTGAACTCTCTGCATCGCTCTTTTGCTGAGATACCTGACACCCCCGTCCCAGAATCCTATATTATCCCTCCAGCCTCTCCCCGTCTCCCTCAATCCCCACCCTCTCCCCGTCTCCCTCAAACCCCACCCTCTCCCTGTCCCCCTCAACGCCCACCCTTGCCCCGTCTCCCCCAATCTCCACCCTCTCCCCATCTCCCCCAATCCCCACCCTCTCCCCGTCTCCCTCAATCCCCACCCTCTCCCCGTCTCCCACAATCCCCACCCTCTGCCCGTCTCCCTCAATCCCCACCCTCTCCCTCAATCCCCACCCTCTCCCCATCTCCCTCAATCCCCACCCTCTCCCCATCTCCCTCAATCCCCACCCTCTCCCCGTCTCCCTCAACCCCCACCCTCTCCCGTCTCCCCCAATCCCCACCCTCTACCCGTCTCCCCCAATCCCCACCCTCTCCCCGTCTCCCTCAATCCCCACCCTCTCCCCGTCTCCCCCAATCCCCACCCTCTCCCCGTCTCCCCCAATCCCCACCCTCTCCCTCAATCCCCACCCTCTCCCCCAATCCCCACCCTCTCCCCCAATCCCCACCCTCTCCCCCAATCCCCACCCTCTCCCTCAATCCCCACCCTCTCCCTCAATCCCCACCCTCTCCCTCAATCCCCACCCTCTCCCTCAATCCCCACCCTCTCCCTCAATCCCCACCCTCTCCCTCAATCCCCACCCTCTCCCCATCTCCCTCAATCCCCACCCTCTCCCCGTCTCCCTCAATCCCCACCCTCTCCCCGTCTCCCCCAATCCCCACCCTCTCCCCGTCTCCCTCAATCCCCACCCTCTCGCCGTCTCCCTCAATCCCCACCCTCTCCCCGTCTCCCCCAATCCCCACCCTCTCCCCGTCTCCCTCAATCCCCACCCTCTCCCCGTCTCCCCCAATCCCCACCCTCTCCCCGTCTCCCTCAATCCCCACCCTCTCCCCGTCTCCCTCAATCCCCACCCTCTCCCCGTCTCCCTCAATCCCCACCCTCTCCCCGTCTCCCTCAATCCCCACCCTCTCCCCGTCTCCCTCAATCCCCACCCTCTCCCCGTCTCCCTCAATCCCCACCCTCTCCCTCAATCCCCACCCTCTCCCTCAATCCCCACCCTCTCCCTCAATCGCCACCCTCTCCCCATCTCCCTCAATCCCCACCCTCTCCCCGTCTCCCTCAATCCCCACCCTCTCCCCGTCTCCCCCAATCCCCACCCTCTCCCCGTCTCCCTCAATCCCCACCCTCTCCCCGTCTCCCTCAATCCCCACCCTCTCCCCGTCTCCCCCAATCCCCACCCTCTCCCCGTCTCCCCCAATCCCCACCCTCTCCCCCAATCCCCACCCTCTCCCCGTCTCCCCCAATCCTCACCCTCTCCCCGTCTCCCCCAATCTCCACCCTCTCCCCGTCTCCCCCAATCCCCACCCTCTTCATGTCTCCCTCAATCCCCACCCTCTCCCCGTCTCCCTCAATCCCCACCCTCTCCCCGTCTCCCTCAATCCCCACCCTCTCCCCGTCTCCCCCAATCCCCACTCTCTCCCCATCTCCCCCAATCCCCACCCTCTCCCCGTCTCCCCCAATCCCCACCCTCTCCCCGTCTCCCCCAATCTCCACCCTCTCCCCGTCTCCCCCAATCTCCACCCTCTCCCCGTCTCCCCCAATCCCCACCCTCTCCCCGTCTCCCCCAATCCCCACCCTCTCCCCGTCTCCCCCAATCCCCACCCTCTCCCCGTCTCCCCCAATCCCCACCCTCTCCCCGTCTCCCCCAATCTCCACCCTCTCCCCGTCTCCCCCAATCCCCACCCTCTTCATGTCTTCCTCAACATAAGAACATAAGATCTAGGAGCAGGAGTCGGCCATCTGGCCCCTCGAGCCTGCTCCGCCATTCAATAAGATCATGGCTGATCTTTTTGTGGACTCAGCTCCACTTACCCGCCCGCTCACCATAACCCTTAATTCCTTTACTGTTCAAAAATTTATCGATCTTAGCCCTAAAAACTTTCAATGAGGTAGCCTCAACTGCTTCACTGGGCAGGGAATTCCACAGATTCACAACCCTTTATGTGAAGAAGTTCCTCCTCAACTCAGTCCTAAATCTGCTCCCCCTTATTGTGAGGCCAAGTCCCCCTAGTTCTAGTTTCACCCGCCAGTGGAAACAACTTCCCTGCTTCTACCTTCTCTATTCTCTTCATAATCTTATATGTTTCTATAAGATCTCCCCTCATTCTGCTGAATTCCAATGAGTATAACCCCAGTCTACTCAGTCTCTCCTCATAAGCCAACCCTCTCAACTCCGGAATCAACCTAGTGAATCTCCTCTGCACCCCCTCCAGTGCCAGTATATCCTTTCTCAAGTAAGGAGACCAAAACTGTACACAGTACTCCAGGTGTGGCCTCACCAGCACCTTATACAGCTGTAACATAACCTCGCTGTTTTTAAACTCCATCCCTCTCGCAATGAGGGACAAAATTCCATTTGCCGCCTTAATTACCTGCTGCACCTGCAAACCAACTCCTTGTGATTCCTGCACAAGGACACCCGGGTCCCTCTGCACAGCAGCAAGCTGCAATCTTTTACCATTTAAATAATAGTCCATTTTGCTGTTATTCCTACCAAAATGGATGGCCTCACATTTACCAACATTGTACTCCGTCTGCCAGACCCTCGCCCACTCAGACTATCTATATCCCTTCGCAGACTTTCAACGTCCTCTGCACACTTGGCTCTGCCACTCATCTTAGTGTCATCTGTGAATTTTAACACACTATACCTGGTCCCCAACTCCAAATCATCGATGTAAATTGTAAACAATTGCGGTCCCAACACTGATCCCTGAGGCACACCACTAGTCACTGATCGCCAACCAGAAAAACACCCATTTACCCCCACTCTTTGCTTTCTGTGAGTTAACCAATCCTCTATCCATGCTAATACATTACCCGTAACACCGTGCACCTTTATCTTATGTAGCAGTCTTTGGTGCGGCACTTTGTCAAATGCCTTCTGGAAATCCAGATACACCACATCCACAGGTTCCCCATTGTCCACTGAGCACGTAGTGTCCTCAAAGAATTCCACCAAATTAGTCAAACATGACCTGCCTTCATGAACCCATGCTGCGTCTTCCCAATGGGACAATTTATATCCAGATGTCTCGCTATTTCTTCCTTGATGATAGATTCAAGCATTTTCCCTCCTACAGAAGTTAAGCTAACCGGCCTATAGTTACCTGCCTTTTATCTACCTCCTTTTTTAAACAGTGGTGTCACATTTGCTCTTTTCCAATCTGCGGGAACCACCCCAGAGTCCAGCGAATTTTGGTAAATTACCACTAGTGCATTTGCTATTTCTCCCGCCATCTCTTTTAGTACCCTGGGATTCCATCGGGACCAGGAGACTTGTCTACCTTTAGCCCCATTCACTTGCCCAACACTACCTCTTTTGTGATAATAGAACATAGAACAGGACAGCACAGAACAGGCCCTTCGGCCCACGATGTTGTACCGAGCTTTATCTGAAACCAAGATCAAGCTATCCCACTCCCTATCATCCTGGTGTGCTCCATGTGCCTATCCAATAACCGCTTCAATGTTCCTAAAGTGTCTGACTCCACTATCACTGCAGGCAGTCCATTCCACACCCCAACCACTCTCTGCGTAAAGAACCTACCTCTGATATCCTTCCTATATCTCCCACCATGAACCCTATAGTTATGCCCCCTTGTAATAGCTCCATCCACCCGAGGAAATAGTCTTTGAACGTTCACTCTATCCCCTTCATCATTTTATAAACCTCTATTAAGTCTCCCCTCAGCCTCCTCCGCTCCAGAGAGAACAGCCCTAGCTCCCTCAACCTTTCCTCATAAGACCTACCCTCCAAACCAGGCAGCATCCTGGTAAATCTCCTCTGCACTCTTTCCAGCGCTTCCACATCCTTCTTATAGTGAGGTGACCAGAACTGCACACAATATTCCAAATGTGGTCTCACCAAGGTCCTGTACAGTTGCAGCATAACCCCACGGCTCTTAAACTCCAACCCCCTGTTAATAAAAGCTAACACACGATAGGCCTTCTTCACAGCTCTATCCACTTGAGTGGCAACCTTTAGAGATCTGTGGATATAGACCCCAAGATCTCTCTGTTCCTCCACAGTCTTCAGAACCCTACCTTTGACCCTGTAATCCACATTTAAATTAGTCCTGCCAAAATGAATCACCTCACATTTATCAGGGTTATCAGGGTTAAACTCCATTTGCCATTTTTCAGCCCAGCTTTGCATCCTATCGATGTCTCTTTGCAGCCTACAACACCCCTCCACCTCATCCACTACTCCACCAATCTTGGTGTCAAATTTACTGATCCACCCTTCAGCCCCCTCCTCTAAGTCATTAATAAAAATCACAAAGAGCAGAGGACCAATCACTGATCCCTGTGGCACTCTGCTAGCAACCTGCCTCCGATCCGAAAATTTTCCATCGACCACCACCCTCTGTCTTCGATCAGACAGCCAGTTACCTATCCAATCGGCCAACTTTCCCTCTATCCCACACCTCCTCACTTTCATCATAAGCCGACCATGGGGGACCTTACTAAAATCCATGTATATGACATCAACTGCCCTACCTTCATCAACACACTTAGTTACCTCCTCAAAAAATTCTATCAAATTTGTGAGGCACGACTTGCCCTTCACGAATCCGTGCTGACTATCCCGGATTAATCCGCATCTTTTTAAATGGTCGTAAATCCCATCCCTAAGGACCTTTTCCATCAATTTACCAACCACCGAAGTAAGACTAACCGGTCTATAATTACCAGGGTCATTTCTATTCCCTTTCTTAAACAGAGGAACAACATTCGCCACTCTCCAGTCCTCTGGCACCATCCCCGTGGACAGCGAGGACCCAAAGATCAAAGCCAAAGGCTCTGCAATCTCATCCCTTGCCTCCCAAAGAATCCTAGGATACATTTCATCAGGCCCAGGGGACTTATCGACCTTCAGTTTATTCAAAACTGCCAATACATCCTCCCTCCGAACATCTATTTCCTCCAGCCTATTAGCCTGTAACACCTTCTCTTCCTCAAAAACATGGCCCCTCTCCTTGGTGAACACTGAAGAAAAGTATTCATTCATCACCTCGCCTATCTCTACTGATTCCATACACAAGTTCCCACTACTGTCCTTGACCGGCCCTAACCTCACCCTGGTCATTCTTTTATTCCTCACATAAGAGTAAAAAGCCTTGGGGTTTTCCTTGATCCGACCCGCCAAGGACTTCTCATGTCCCTTCCTAGCTCTCCTAAGCCCCTTTTTCAGCTCATTCCTTGCTAACTTGTAACCCTCAATCGAGCCATCTGAACCTTGTTTCCTCATCCCTACAGAGGCTTCCCTTTTCCTTTTCACAAGACATTCCACCTCTTTCGTGAATCATGGTTCCCTCACTCGGCCATTTCCTCCCTGCCTGACAGGGACATACCTATCAAGGACATCCAGTATTTGTTCCTTGAAAAAGTTCCACTTTTCATTAGTTCCTTTCTCTGACAGTTTCTGTTCCCAACTTATGCCCCCTAATTCTTGCCTAATCGCATCATAATTACCTCTCCCCCAATTATAAACCTTGCCCTGCCGTACGCCCCTATCCCTCTCCATTGCAACAACAAAAGACACCGAATTGTGGTCACTATCTCCAAAGTGCTCTCCCACAACCAAATCTAACACTTGGCCCAGTTCATTTCCCAGTACCAAATCCAATGTGGCCTCACCTCTTGTCGGCCTATCCACATATTGTGTCAGGGAACCCTCCTGCACACACTGCACAAAAACTGCCCCATCCGAACTATTTGACCTACAAAGGTTCCAATCAATATTTGGAAAGTTAAAGTCCCCCATGACAACTACCCTGTGACCCCCACACATATCCATAATCTGCTTAGCAATTTCTTCCTCCACATCTCTATTACTATTTGGGGGCCTATAGTAAACTAACAACGTGACCACTCCTTTCCTATTTCTAACCTCAGCCCATATTACCTCAGTGTGCAGATCCCCCTCGAAGTGCCTTTCTGCAGCCGTTAAACTATCCTTGATTAACAATGCTACTCCTCCACCTCTTTTACCAGCTTCCCTACACTTAGTGAAACATCTAAACCCCGGAACGTCCAACAACCATTCCTGTCCTTGTTCTACCCACGTCTCCGTAATGGCCACAACATCGTAGTCCCAAGTACCAATCCACGCCCCAAGTTCATCTACCTTGTTCCGGATGCTCCTTGCATTGAAGTAGACACACTTCAACCCACCTTCCTGACTACCGGTCCCCACCCTTGACCTTGATACCTTCCCCAATACCTCATCACCCTCACTGACTTCTGGACTACAACTCCTTTTCCCACTCCCCTGACAAATTAGTTTAAACCCCCCTGAAGAGCCGTATCAAATTTCCCTCCTAGGATATTGGTGCCCCTCTGGTTCAGGTGCACCCCGTCCTGTTTGTACAGGTCCCACCTTCCCCAGAATGTGTTCCAATTATCCACGTATCTGAAACCCTCCCTCCTACACCATCCCTGCTGATAATGATAGTTTCTAGGTTCTCACCTGCCACAGCCTTCCTGGCATCAATTTTCAGCATGTTATTTGTGTCTTCCACTGTGAAGACCGACACAAAATACCTGTTCAATGCCTCAGCCATTTTCTCATTTCCAGTTATTACATCTCCCTTCTCATCCTCTAAGGGACCAATGTTTACTTTCGCCACTCTTTTTTGTTTTATATATTTGTAGAAACGTTTGCGATCTGTTTTTATATTCTGAGCTAGTTTACTCTCAAAATCCATCTTACTTTTCTTTATAGCTTTTTTCGTGGCTTTCTGCTGACCTTTAAAGATTTCCCAATCCTCTAGGTTCCCACTAATCTTTCCCACTTTGTATGTATTTTCTTTCAATTTGATCCCTCCTTTATTCCCTTAGATATCCATGGCTGATTATCTATTTTTCTACAGTCCTTCCTTATCACTGGTATATACTTTTGCTGAGCATTGTGAAAAATCGTTTTGAAAGTCCTCCACTGTTCCTCAATTGTCCCACCATAAAGTTTTTGCTCCCAGTCTACCTGAGCCAACTCTTCCCTCATCCCTTTATAGTCTCCTTTGTTTCAGCACAAGACACTGGTATTGGATTTTACCTTCTCACGCTCCATCTGTATTTTAAACTCAACCATACTGTGATCGCTTCTTCCCAGAGGAAGGGTGACAACCCCCACCCTCTCCCCATCTGCCTCAATCCCCACCCTCTCCCCATCTCCCTCAATCCCCACCCTCTCCCTATCTCCCTCAATCCCCACCCTCTCCCCGTCTCCCTCAATCCCCACCCTCTCCCCATCTCCCTCAATCCCCACCCTCTCCCCATCTCCCTCAATCCCCACCCTCTCCCCGTCTCCCTCACTCCCCCACCCTCTCCCCGTCTCCCTCAATCCCCACCCTCTCCCCGTCTCCCTCACTCCCCCACCCTCTCCCCGTCTCCCTCAATCCCCACCCTCTCCCCGTCTCCCTCAATCCCCACCCTCTCCCCGTCTCCCTCAATCCCCACCCTCTCCCCGTCTCCCTCAATCCCCACCCTCTCCCCGTCTCCCTCAATCCCCACCCTCTCCCCGTCTCCCTCAATCCCCACCCTCTCCCCGTCTCCCCCAATCCCCACCCTCTCCCCGTCTCCCTCAATCCCCACCCTCTCCCCGTCTCCCTCAATCCCACACTCTCTCCCTGTCTCCCTCAATCCCCACCCTCTCCCCATCTCCCTCACTCCCCACCCTCTCCCTCAATCCCCACCCTCTCCCCGTCTCCCTCAATCCCCACCCTCTCCCCGTCTCCCCCAATCCCCACCCTCTCCCCGTCTCCCTCAATCCCCACCCTCTCCCCATCTCCCTCAATCCCACACTCTCTCCCCGTCTCCCTCAATCCCCACCCTCTCCCCATCTCCCTCACTCCCCACCCTCTCCCTCAATCCCCACCCTCTCCCCGTCTCCCTCAATCCCCACCCTCTCCCCGTCTCCCTCAATCCCCACCCTCTCCCTCAATCCCCACCCTCTCCCTCAATCCCCACCCTCTCCCCGTCTCCCTCAATCCCAATGACCCAGTGGGGAGGGTTTTGGATTCACAGTACATTGCAAACTCATTTTTTGCATTAACATTCCTTCCTCAGGTAACGTTCGGGATGGATATCACGGGAAAACTGCTCAATTTTCCATCCTCGCTGCTGTCTGGATCGGATGCTTATCTCTACCACCTCAAACTATTCCCACCGTAAAATATCTCTGCTGATTTTTTTTATCCCATTGGATTTTCCTATGTCAACAGTCACGGCGCAGCTCCGACCTCTGGCCACCGGGTGGCGTCTTAACTCCACCCCCAGCCCCCACGGTGCCTTCATCTGGTGATTAAAGGACTCAGATTTGTCAATAGCAGGAAGCGCAGTTCATTTTAAATGGGAGGTTTACAAATGGAGAGAGAAAGCTCTCGGCTCTAAAATCCAGTTGGAACATTTGTATCTTCTTCCCTTGGCTGGTTGCCCGGTGAGGCAGACTTGCTGGTGCACTCGACGGCTACGCCACTCTCGGAACCCTCCCCCCGACCCCCAGCAATTGCCACCCCCTCCTCCCTCGAAGCATCATCCAACCCCGATCTCCCACATCTTGGGTTTGTGTTCATTTAATGAGGTTTTATGACCCCTCTGTCATAGATCTCAGCCGGAATTTGACTGAATGGAAACTGCTGAAAAGGGGGGCGTATTGTCAAAGTATTTGTGACTCGTGCGGGGACAGGGGGGGGTGAGCAAAGACCAGAATTCCAAATTTCAGACGGTCCGAGCGACTTATACCACTGGAGAAATTCGAATGACAGGTTAAGCATTCCACGCTGCCACCATGTCGCGGTGGCGTTTCCCAATCTCCGGATGCTGCCGTCAGTCCGACATTTAGTTCCGTCGACCGTGCCCTTGCCGTGTGTGAGCTTCGCTGCCAGGTTCGATGCCAGGGTTGAAGATGGCACAGAGCAGTGATTGCTTGGATCGAAGAACCCGCTCCTTCAATCGCTGGCAGAGTCCGGCCCCTCCTCAACCGACCCAGGCTCACAAAGCCAGCGAGGGCTCATCGCCTGCTGGAGGTGATTCAGGGCAGCACATGTTGAACAATTTTGAGTGCGCTCCACTCAACAACCAATTGAAGATGGCCAGTTGAGCGTAGAGATTTTACTGTCACTATTCCAAATCAGGGGCCTGCATAAGGACAATCTGTTCAAGCCTTGTGCCTTGTTCCTGAATCCAGAAGCTTGGGGAGCCAATAGTTCCCCGCTCCCCTCTCCAAGGCAACAGCACATCCAATCGGAGTGGATTTGCCCACCAATCGGCACCCTCCCCTGTGGAAGAAATCGTCGCGACGCTTTTGAAATTTGGCATTCTTGTGTTTGTCCTTAATGGGTACAACTTGCATCATCCAGGTACCTGGAACCCTGGGATCTTCTTCATCCCTTCCCACTCCATGTTTACCTCGAGAGAGAGAGAGAGAGAGAGAGAGAGATAAATATGGCACTTATAGATAACTAGGTTCAGGCTAAATGGGATGGTGGGATTTATTTATACATAAGATGGACACAGAGGCTTCAGCAACATCCCTCTCTTTTCAGCAGCATTGAAACTTGGTTGTTAAGTTAATTTGCTCGCGTGTTGTCTTTGTAATATCTATCAACCAGTGTTAAGTGAAATAAAAATGATAAGATTGTGGTGAGATTCATTGTGAAAGAAATATCTCCAGCCCCATATTCCACATCCCATCGTGTGAGTTTCCTTGATGGCTGAACCAAACTGTTTGCAATCCCTTGGTCATGTTTGACCACGAGAGGAGCATTTGACCAGATATTTTGCCTCATTCTGAATATAGGATCATCTGATTCTGCCCCCTAGCTGCTGACACCCTCAACCGCACCTTTGTCCCCTCCAATCAGAGCACACGTACCATCCGGAGGAGGTAAATAAATGTGGTACTCAGACCATGGCGTACAGGCTAAATCGAACTGTGGGATTTATTTACACGTAAGATAGACATGGAGGCAGGGACAAGTTTCAAATTTGCTGATTGATTTTCACGATGCGTCGCCATCTTCAAATCGGTGAAGGAGAGAGACTGGAGATTCTTCTGGAAGATTCAAGTGTTCTGAATTTTATTTGCGAGACAGATCTTTGAAAGCACAGTCAGAACCGAGACGAGGAGAGGAGGTCTGCAGGGAGCATCCGATAAACAGATCTGTCTGGAAAGAGAGATCGGGTGAGGGACTGGGTGGCTCTATCCTGCCCTCCCTTTCACTCCACAGCTTTGAAAGAGAATATACACAGGGAGCGTTGAGAAGAAGCATCATGCAGAGATGTCACTGATCAAAGAGGCAGCGGGAGATTGTGACACAGGGCCCCAAAATAATGTCAATTCAAGAATACTTTCTGCAAAGGCTCCACGCAGACATTACACCGTTCTCTCTCTCTTTGTCTCTCTCTTTCTCTTTCTGTCTCTCTCTCTCTCTGTCTTTCTCTCTGTCTGTCTCTCTCCCTGTCTCTGTCGCTCTCTCTCTGTCTCTCTATCTCTTTGTCTCTCCCTTTGTCACTCCCTTTGTCCCTCTCTCTGTCCCTCTCTCTGTCTCTCGCTCTGTCTCTCTCTCTCTCTCTGTCTCTCTCTCTGTCTCTCTCTCTGTCTCTCTCTCTGTCTCTCTCTCTGTCTTTCTCTCTGTCTCTCTCTTTGTCTCTCTCCCTGTCTCTGTCGCTCTCTCTCTGTCTCTCTATCTCTTTGTCTCTCCCTTTGTCACTCCCTTTGTCCCTCTCTCTGTCCCTCTCTCTGTCCCTCGCTCTGTCTCTCTCTCTGTCTCTCTCTCTGTCTCTCTCTCTGTCTCTCTCTCTGTCTCTCTCTCTGTCTTTCTCTCTGTCTGTCTCTCTCTTTGTCTCTCTCCCTGTCTCTGTCGCTCTCTCTCTGTCTCTCTATCTCTTTGTCTCTCCCTTTGTCACTCCCTTTGTCCCTCTCTCTGTCCCTCTCTCTGTCTCTCGCTCTGTCTCTCTCTCTCTGTCTCTCTCTGTCTCTCTCTCTCTCTCTCTGTCTTTCTCTCTGTCTCTCTCTTTGTCTCTCTCCCTGTCTCTGTCGCTCTCTCTCTGTCTCTCTATCTCTTTGTCTCTCCCTTTGTCACTCCCTTTGTCCCTCTCTCTGTCTCTCGCTCTGTCTCTCTCTGTCACTCTGTCTCTCTCTCTGTCTCTCTCTCTGTCTTTCTCTCTGTCTGTCTCTCTCTTTGTCTCTCTCCCTGTCTCTGTCGCTCTCTCTCTGTCTCTCTATCTCTTTGTCTCTCCCTTTGTCACTCCCTTTGTCCCTCTCTCTGTCCCTCTCTCTGTCTCTCGCTCTGTCTCTCTCTCTCTGTCTCTCTCTGTCTCTCTCTCTATCTCTCTCTCTGTCTCTCTCTCTGTCTCTCGCTCTGTCTCTCTCTCTGTCTCTCTCTGTCTCTCGCTCTGTCTCTCTGTCTTCTGTCTCTCTCTCTGTCTCTCTTTGTCTCTCTGTCTTTCTCTCTGTCTCTCTCTCTTTGTCTCTCTCTCTCCCTCTGTCTCTCGCTCTGTCTCTCTCTGTCTCTTTGTCTCTCTCTTTGTCTCTCGCTCTCTGACTCTCGCTCTGACTCTGTTTCTCTCTGTCTCTCGCTCTCTGTCTCTCTCTCTGTCCTTCTCTATCACTGTCTCTCTCTGTCTTTCTCTCTGTCTCTTTGTCTCTCTCTGTCTCTCTCTTTGTCTCTCCCTTTGTCTGTCTCTCTGTCTCTGTCTCTCTCTTTGTCTCTCTCTCTCTGTCTGTCTCTTTGTCACTCTCTCTGTCCCTCTCTCTGTCCCTCTCTCTGTCCCTCTCTCTGTCCCTCGCTCTGTCCCTCTCTCTGTCTCTCTCTCTGTCTCTCTCTCTGTCTCTCTCTCTGTCTCTCTCTCTGTCTTTCTCTCTGTCTGTCTCTCTCTTTGTCTCTCTCCCTGTCTCTGTCGCTCTCTCTCTGTCTCTCTATCTCTTTGTCTCTCCCTTTGTCACTCCCTTTGTCCCTCTCTCTGTCTCTCGCTCTGTCTCTCTCTCTCTGTCTCTCTCTGTCTCTCTCTCTCTCTCTCTCTCTGTCTTTCTCTCTGTCTCTCTCTTTGTCTCTCTCCCTGTCTCTGTCGCTCTCTCTCTGTCTCTCTATCTCTTTGTCTCTCCCTTTGTCACTCCCTTTGTCCCTCTCTCTGTCTCTCGCTCTGTCTCTCTCTGTCACTCTGTCTCTCTCTCTGTCTCTCTCTCTGTCTTTCTCTCTGTCTGTCTCTCTCTTTGTCTCTCTCCCTGTCTCTGTCGCTCTCTCTCTGTCTCTCTATCTCTTTGTCTCTCCCTTTGTCACTCCCTTTGTCCCTCTCTCTGTCCCTCTCTCTGTCTCTCGCTCTGTCTCTCTCTCTCTGTCTCTCTCTGTCTCTCTCTCTATCTCTCTCTCTGTCTCTCTCTCTGTCTCTCGCTCTGTCTCTCTCTCTGTCTCTCTCTGTCTCTCGCTCTGTCTCTCTGTCTTCTGTCTCTCTCTCTGTCTCTCTTTGTCTCTCTGTCTTTCTCTCTGTCTCTCTCTCTTTGTCTCTCTCTCTCCCTCTGTCTCTCGCTCTGTCTCTCTCTGTCTCTTTGTCTCTCTCTTTGTCTCTCGCTCTCTGACTCTCGCTCTGACTCTGTTTCTCTCTGTCTCTCGCTCTCTGTCTCTCTCTCTGTCCTTCTCTATCACTGTCTCTCTCTGTCTTTCTCTCTGTCTCTTTGTCTCTCTCTGTCTCTCTCTTTGTCTCTCCCTTTGTCTGTCTCTCTGTCTCTGTCTCTCTCTTTGTCTCTCTCTCTCTGTCTGTCTCTTTGTCACTCTCTCTGTCCCTCTCTCTGTCCCTCTCTCTGTCCCTCTCTCTGTCCCTCTCTCTGTCTCTCACGCTCTGTCTCTCACGCTCTGTCTCTCTCGCTCTGTCTCTCTCGCTCTGTCTCTCTCGCTCTGTCTCTCTCGCTCTGTCTCTCTCGCTCTGTCTCTCTCGCTCTGTCTCTCGCTCTGTCTCTCTCTCCGTCTCTCTCTGTCTCTCTCTCTTTGTCTCTCTGTCTTTGTCTCTCTGTCTCTGACTCTCGCTCTCTGACTCTGTTTCTCTCTGTCTCTCTCTCTGTCCTTCTCTGTCACTGTCTCTCTCTCTCCATCTTCCTCTTGTCTCTCTCTCGCTCTGTCTCTCTCGCTCTGTCTCTCTCGCTCTGTCTCTCTCGCTCTCTCTCTCTGTCTCTTTGTCTCTCTCTTTGTCTCTCGCTCTCTGACTCTGTTTCTCTCTGTCTCTCTCTCTGTCCTTCTCTGTCACTGTCTCTCTCTCTCCATCTTCCTCTTGTCTCTCTCTCTCTCCGTCACTCTCTTGCTCTCTGTTTCTCTCTCAGTGTACAAAAGCTCCCTCAACACAGTCTCTGATTTTCCCTCCCCAGTTTGGAGGTCAGGGGAGGAATCCTTGCCCCCGGTGCCCCACGCGACCCCAGTATCTCTGGGGGGACGGGGCAGCTCCCTGAGTTCTGAGCCTTGGAGAAATTCATCAACCTTCCAGGAGTCTGGGCCTGGACACCCTGTCCCCCAACACTCGCCCCAGGGACCCCGAGTATTGATAAACCCCCACACTGAGGGACAGGGGAAGGGGGCAGAGAGGGCGACTCACCTCCCTGCTCACAGGGTCAGTCAGCCTCACTGTCCTCACTCAGCAGTTTCATCAGCAGTTTGGTCAAATCCGCCTCTTTCACCTTCGAATTCTCATCCGTCAAATTCTTCAGATGTCTGAAAGAAACCCAAAATCCAGAGACAGCATCAGGGAGTTTTACTCTGTATCTAACCCCGTGCTGTACCTGTCCTGGGAGTGTTTGATGGGGACAGTGGAGAGGGAGCTTTACTCTGTATCTAACCCCGTGCTGTACCTGTCCTGGGAGTGTTTGATGGGGACAGTGTGGAGGGAGCTTTACTCTGTATCTAACCCCGTGCTGTCCCTGTCCTGGGAGTGTTTGATGGGGACAGTGTAGAGGGAGCTTTACTCTGTATCTAACCCCGTGCTGTACCTGTCCTGGGAGTGTTTGATGGGGACAGTGTAGAGGGAGCTTTACTCTGTATCTAACCCCGTGCTGTACCTGTCCTGGGAGTGTTTGATGGGGACAGAGTAGAGGGAGCTTTACTCTGTATCTAACCCCGTGCTGTACCTGTCCTGGGAGTGTTTGATGGGGACAGTGTAGAGGGAGCTTTACTCTGTATCTAACCCCGTGCTGTACCTGTCCTGGGAGTGTTTGATGGGGGACAGTGCAGAGGGAGCTTTACTCTGTATCTAACCCCGTGCTGTACCTGTCCTGGGAGTGTTTGATGGGGACAGTGCAGAGGGAGCTTTACTCTGTATCTAACCCCGTGCTGTACCTGTCCTGGGAGTGTTTGATGGGGACAGTGTAGAGGGAGCTTTACTCTGTATCTAACCCCGTGCTGTACCTGTCCTGGGAGTGTTTGATGGGGGACAGTGCAGAGGGAGCTTTACTCTGTATCTAACCCCGTGCTGTACCTGTCCTGGGAGTGTTTGATGGGGGACAGTGTAGAGGGAGCTTTACTCTGTATCTAACCCCGTGCTGTACCTGTCCTGGGAGTGTTTGATGGGGACAGTGTAGAGGGAGCTTTACTCTGTATCTAACCCCGTGCTGCACCTGTCCTGGGAGTGTTTGATGGGGACAGTGTAGAGGGAGCTTTACTCTGTATCTAACCCCGTGCTGTACCTGTCCTGGGAGTGTTTGATGGGGGACAGTGCAGAGGGAGCTTTACTCTGTATCTAACCCCGTGCTGTACCTGTCCTGGGAGTGTTTGATGGGGGACAGTGTAGAGGGAGCTTTACTCTGTATCTAACCCCGTGCTGTACCTGTCCTGGGAGTGTTTGATGGGGACAGTGTCGAGGGAGCTTCACTCTGTATCTAACCCCGTGCTGTACCTGTCCTGGGAGTGTTTGATGGGGACAGTGTAGAGGGAGCTTTACTCTGTATCTAACCCCGTGCAGTACCTGCCCTGGGAGTGTTTGATGGGGACAGTGTAGAGGGAGCTTTACTCTGTATCTAACCCCGTGCTGTACCTGTCCTGGGAGTGTTTGATGGGGACAGTGTAGAGGGAGCTTTACTCTGTATCTAACCCAGTGCTGTACCTGTCCTGGGAGTGTTTGATGGGGACAGTGTAGAGGGAGCTTTACTCTGTATCTAACCCCGTGCTCTACCTGTCCTGGGAGTGTTTGATGTGGACAGTGTGGAGGGAGCTTTACTCTGTATCTAACCCCGTGCTGTACCTGTCCTGGGAGTGTTTGATGTGGACAGTGTAGAGGGAGCTTTACTCTGTATCTAACCCCGTGCTGTACCTGTCCTGGGAGTGTTTGATGTGGACAGTGTGGAGGGAGCTTTACTCTGTATCTAATCCCGTGCTGTCCCTGTCCTGGGAGTGTTTGATGGGGAGGGTGTAGAGGGAGCTTTACTCTGTTTCTAACCCCGTGCTGTACCTGTCCTGGGAGTGTTTGATGGGGACAGTGTAGAGGGAGCTTTACTCTGTATCTAACCCCGTGCTGTCCCTGTCCTGGGAGTGTTTGATGGGGGGTCAGTGTAGAGGGAGCTTTACTCTGTATCTAACCCCGTGCTGTCCCTGTCCTGGGAGTGTTTGATGGGGGGTCAGTGTAGAGGGAGCTTTACTCTGTATCTAACCCCGTGCTGTCCCTGTCCTGGGAGTGTTTGATGGGGGGTCAGTGTAGAGGGAGCTTTACTCTGTATCCAACCCCATGCTGTACCTGTCCTGGGAGTGTTTGATGGGGACAGTGTAGAGGGAGCTTTACTCTGTATCTAACCCCGTGCTGTACCTGTCCTGGGAGTGTTTGATGGGGACAGTGTAGAGGGAGCTTTACTCTGTATCTAACCCCGTGCTGTACCTGTCCTGGGAGTGTTTGATGGGGACAGTGTAGAGGGAGCTTTACTCTGTATCTAACCCCGTGCTGTACCTGTCCTGTGAGTGTTTGATGGGGACAGTGTAGAGGGAGCTTTACTCTGTATCTAACCCCGTGCTGTACCTGTCCTGGGAGTGTTAGATGGGTTCAGCGGGAGGGAGGGTGTAGGCGAGGCCCATGGATTATCCACCCCAAGGCAGGTGCAGTCTGGGAATGGAGGGATACAAACGAATGGTCGAGTTGGACCAATGAGCGGCACAGGCTTGGAGGGCCGAAGGGCCTGTTTCCTGTGCTGTACTGTTCTTTGTTCTTTCGGAAGGGACATACCTGATGTAACAAATGCACGCAGCGATCCCAGCGAACAGGAGGAAGACCGTGATGAGAATCCCGTAGTTCAAAATCATTCGCACTCCTAAGAAATCAGACAAGAGGGATTGTGAGAATAAACTTCGAGAGCACTCATCACCCTCCCTCCCTCCCTCCCTCGCTCCCTCCCTCTCTCCCTCCCTCCCTCGCTTCCCACCACCCCCCCTCCCTCCCACCCTCACCCCCTCCCACCCTCGCTTCCCACCACCCCCCCTCCCCCCCACCCTCACCCCCTCCCACCCTCGCTTCCCACCACCCCCCCTCCCTCCCACCCTCACCCCCTCCCACCCTCACCCCCTCCCACCCTCACCCCCTCCCACCCTCGCTTCCCATCACCCCCCTCCCCCCCACCCTCACCCCCTCCCACCCTCGCTTCCCACCACCCCCCTCCCCCCCACCCTCGCTTCCCACCACCCCCCCTCCCCCCCACCCTCGCTTCCCACCACCCCCCCTCCCTCCCACCCTCACCCCCTCCCACCCTCGCTTCCCATCACCCTGGCTTCCCACCACCCCCCTCCCTCCCACCCTCGCTTCCCACCACCCCCCTCCCTCCCACCCTCGCTTCCCACCACCCCCCCTCCCCCCCACCCTCGCTTCCCACCACCCCCCTCCCTCCCACCCTCGCTTCCCACCACCCCCCTCCCTCCCACCCTCACCCCCTCCCACCCTCGCTTCCCACCACCCCCCCTCCCCCCCACCCTCGCTTCCCACCACCCCCCCTCCCCCCCACCCTCGCTTCCCACCACCCCCCTCCCTCCCACCCTCGCTTCCCACCACCCCCCTCCCTCCCACCCTCACCCCCTCCCTCCCTTGCTTCCCATCACCCTCGCTTCCCATCACCCTCGCTTCCCATCACCCTCGCTTCCCATCACCCTCTCTTCCCACCTCGCTCCCTCCCTCGCTTCCCATCACCCTCGCTCCCTCGCTCCCTCTCTCGCTCCCTCCCTCCCTCGCTCCCTCCCTCGCCCCCTCCCTCGCTCCCACCCTCCCTCGCCCCCTCCATCCCTCCCTCGCCCCCTCCCTCCCTATCTCTGTAACCTCCTCCAGCCCCTACAATCCGCATCCTCCTGTTCAAATCCCTCCCTCGCCCCCTCCCTCCCTATCTCTGTAACCTCCTCCAGTCCCTACAATCCTCAACTTTCAACATTCACTCCCTCCACCACCGACGCACAGAGGCAGCCGTGTGTACCATCTACAAGATGCACTGCAGCGACTCACCAAGGCTCCTTCAACAGCACCTTCCAAACCCACCACCTCTACCACCTAGAAGGACAAGGGCAGCAGACACATGGGGAACACCCCCACCTGCAAGCTCCCCCTCCGAGCCCCACACACACCATCCTGACTTGGAAATATATCGGCTGTTCCTTCACTGTCGCTGGGGTCAAAATCCTGGAACTCCCTCCCTAACAGCACTGTGGGTGTACCTACACCACACGGACTGACTGATGTCCAATAACAATCCTGGAACACCCTCCCTAACAGCACTGTGGGTGTACCTACACCACACGGACTGACTGATGTCCAATAACAATCCTGGAACTCCCTCCCTAACAGCACCGTGGGTATACCTACACCACACGGGAATGACTGATGTCCAATAACAATCCTGGAACTCCCTCCCTAACAGCACTGTGGGTGTACCTACACCACACGGACTGACTGATGTCCAATAACAATCCTGGAACTCCCTCCCTAACAGCACTGTGGGTGTACCTACACCACACGGGGCTGCAGTAGGTTAAAGATGGCGGCTCCCCCGCCACCTCCTCAAGGGGAATGAGGGATGAGTAATAAATGCTGGATTTAGCCAGTGACGCCCACAGCCCTTTTAAAAACATTCTTGTAACTGCCCCTAACGGGGCATTGCGCAGTCGGGGAACTTGGTGTGAAGATACTCACGGTTTGGAACCTTCTTGTAACATGTGGAATTTGCATAGCAGCAAGTCATCTCCTGGCACACCTTCTCCCCAGTGCTCCCATCCGGATTCCCACACAGCATGGATGGGGAAGAGGCTCCACATTCTGGGGGCCAGAAAGAGATGTGAGGATCCGGCATTCAAATTACTCGCCCTGTTCTAGACTCAGAACTCACACTCAGTGTGATACCACTCAGCACACACAACCTCCTCCAGCCCCTCAATCCTCACCCTCCTGTTCAAATCCCTCCCTCCCTATCTCTGTAACCTCCTCCAGCCCCTCAATCCTCACCCTCCTGTTCAAATCCCTCCCTCCCTATCTCTGTAACCTCCTCCAGCCCCTCAATCCTCACCCTCCTGTTCAAATCCCTCCCTCCCTATCTCTGTAACCTCCTCCAGCCCCTCAATCCTCACCCTCCTGTTCAAATCCCTCCGTCGCCCCCCTCCCTCCCTATCTCTGTAACCTCCTCCAGTCCCTACAATTCTCATTCTCCTGTTCAAATCCCTCCCTCGCTCCCTATCTCTGTAACCTCCTCCAGTCCCTACAATTCTCATCCTCCTGTTCTAACTCCACCCTTTCTATCTTTATAACAGCTTCGAGGGGGGCTGCAAGGGCCTCCTCCTGTTCCTGTGTAACAGGCTCGAGGGGCTGAATGGCCTCCTCCTGTTCCTGTGTAACAGGCTCGAGGGGCTGAATGGCCTCCTCCTGTTCCTGTGTAACAGGCTCGAGGGGCTGAATGGCCTCCTCCTGTTCCTGTGTAACAGGCTCGAGGGGCTGAATGGCCTCCTCCTGTTCCTGTGTAACAGGCTCGAGGGGCTGAATGGTCTCCTCCTGTTCCTGTGTAACAGGCTCGAGGGGCTGAATGGCCTCCTCCTGTTCCTGTGTAACAGGCTCGAGGGGCTGAATGGCCTCCTCCTGTTCCTGTGTAACAGGCTCGAGGAGCTGAATGGTCTCCTCCTGTTCCTGTGTAACAGGCTCGAGGGGCTGAATGGCCTCCTCCTGTTCCTGTGTAACAGGCTCGAGGGGCTGAATGGCCTCCTCCTGTTCCTGTGTAACAGACTCGAGGGGCTGAATGGGCTCCTCTGTGTTTCTCCTTATCGACTCCCGTTGCAAACCCACTCCCGATTTGTAATGTCCTGATTCAATCTGCTCCTTAACCTTCTCCGCTCTCTAAGTCTGTCCCCGTCTCTGTCTGGGTGAACTGGAATCTCCCGTTCACCCAGAATTGGGGGAGTATTCTGGTACATTTACTCCGCACCCCTCTGTCTGAGCCCCAGACATTCTTTCTGAAATGTCTGCGAATGCAGAGACAACATGCCAGTTGATTGTGAACTGGTGTTACAGTCAAGTTCAGCAGAATGTCCTTGTTGTAATAATCCGTGCCCCTGTGAATAGATGACAGACATTCTTTGCTTCATTAACCCTGCTCTCAATCTGCCCTGCTGTCTCCCGAATATAACACACATACCTCCAGAATTGTCCCCTTTATTTCATACTCTCTCCCTGTAATCCTCTCGTAATTACAATAAGCTGACACATCATTTATTGGGGGGATATATCAAGGGATATTTCACCTGGACACTCACTCATAGGTTGGAAGAAATCTTTAATCACGTTTCCTTGGACAGTTCCTGCCAACCAATGAAAGACTCGATCATTAGGACACATCGCGGTCAAATTCACAACGGTTTGAAGTTACTCATTGTCAATAGGTTCACCGTTCACTCCCACTGTACACAGTCCCAATCCCAATCCCATTCCCGTTCACTCCCACTGCACACAATCCCAAACCCTTCCCGTTCACTCCCACTGTGCACAATCCCAATCCCAAACCCCTTCCCATTCCCGTTCACTCCCACTGTGCACAATCCCAAACCCATCCCGTTCACTCCCACTGCACACAATCCCAAACCCTTCCCGTTCACTCCCACTGTGCACAATCCCAAACCCTTCCCGCTCACTCCCACTGTACACAATCCCAATGGACCCAAACCCCTTCCCACTCACTCCCACTGTACACAATCCCAATGGACCCAAACCCCTTCCCGTTCACTCCCACTGTACACAATCCCAAACCCTTCCCGTTCACCCCCACTGTGCACAATCCCAATCCCCTTCCCGTTCACTCCCACTGTACACAATCCCAAACCCTTCCCGTTCACTCCCACTGTACACAATCCCAATGGACCCAAACCCCTTCCCGTTCACTCCCACTGTACACAATCCCAATCCCAAACCCTTCCCGTTCACTCCCACTGCACACAATCCCAAACCCTTCCCGTTCACTCCCAGTGTGCACAATCCCAAACCCTTCCCGTTCACTCCCACTGTACACAATCCCAAAACCTTCCCGTTCACCCCCACTGTACACAATCCCAATCCCAAACCCCTTCCCGTTCACTCCCACTGTACACAATCCCAATCCCAAACCCTTCCCGTTCACTCCCACTGCACACAATCCCAAACCCTTCCCGTTCACTCCCACTGTGCACAATCCCAAACCCTTCCCGTTCACTCCCACTGTACACAATCCTAATCCCCTTCCCGTTCACTCCCACTGTACACAATCCCAATCCCTTCCCGTTCATCCTAACTGTACCCAATCCCCTTCCCGTTCACCCCCACTGTACACAATCCCAATCCCCTTCCCGTTCACCCCCACTGTGCACAATCCCAAACCCTTCCCGTTCACTCCCACTGTACACAATCCAAATCCCAAAACCTTCCTGTTCACTCCCACTGTACACAATCCCAAACCCTTCCCGTTCACTCCCACTGTACACAATCCCAATCCCAAACCCCTTCCCGTTCACTCCCACTGTACACAATCCCAATCCCAAACCCCTTCCCATTCACTCCCACTGTACACAATCCCAATCCCAAACCCTTCCCGTTCACTCCCACTGCACACAATCCCAAACCCTTCCCGTTCACTCCCAGTGTGCACAATCCCAAACCCTTCCCGTTCACTCCCACTGTACACAATCCCAAACCCTTCCCGTTCACCCCCACTGTACACAATCCCAATCCCAAACCCCTTCCCGTTCACTCCCACTGTACACAATCCCAATCCCAAACCCTTCCCGTTCACTCCCACTGCACACAATCCCAAACCCTTCCCGTTCACTCCCACTGTGCACAATCCCAAACCCTTCCCGTTCACTCCCACTGTACACAATCCTAATCCCCTTCCCGTTCACTCCCACTGTACACAATCCCAATCCCTTCCCGTTCATCCTAACTGTACCCAATCCCCTTCCCGTTCACCCCCACTGTACACAATCCCAATCCCCTTCCCGTTCACCCCCACTTTGCACAATCCCAAACCCTTCCCGTTCACTCCCACTGTACACAATCCAAATCCCAAAACCTTCCTGTTCACTCCCACTGTACACAATCCCAATCCCCTTCCCGTTCACTCCCACTGTACACAATCCCAATCCCCTTCCTGTTCACTCCCACTGTGCACAATTCCAATCCCAAACCCTTCCCGTTCACGCCCACTGTACACAATCCCAATCCCCTTCCCATTCACCCCCACTGTGCACAATCCCAATCCCAAACGCCTTCCTGTTCACTCCCACTGTACACAATCCCAATGGGCACAAACCCCCTCCCGTTCACTCCCACTGTGCACAATCCCAATCCCAAACCCCTTCCTGTCCACTCCCACTGTACACAATCCCAATGGACCCAAGCACCTGTGGGAATCATAGAATCCCTGCAGTGCGGAAGGAGGGCTTCGGCCCATCGAGTCTGCACCGACCACAGTTGCATCCAGGCCCTATTTCCATAACCTCACATATTTACCCCGCTAATCCCCCTGAAACTCGGGTCAATTTATCATGGCCAACCCACCGAACAGTGGGAGGAAACCCACGCAGACACGAGGAGAATGTGCAAACTCCACACAGACAGTGACCCGAGCCGGGAATCGAACCCGGGTCCCTGGCGCTGTGAGACAGCGGTGCTAACCACTGTGCTACAGCCTGTTGCTGTGAACACAGTGACACCAAATGCAACCATCTCCCTCTGACAGTGCGGCACTCCCTCAGCACTGACGCTCTGACAGTGCGGCACTCCCTCAGTACTGACCCTCTGACAGTGCGGCACTCCCTCAGTACTGACCCTCTGACAGTGCGGCACTCCCTCAGCACTGACCCTCTGACAGTGCGGCACTCCCTCAGCACTGACCCTCTGACAGTGCGGCACTCCCTCAGTACTGACCCTCTGACAGTGCGGCACTCCCTCAGTACTGACCCTCTGACAGTGCGGCACTCCCTCAGTACTGACCCTCTGACAGTGCGGCACTCCCTCAGTACTGACCCTCTGACAGTGTGGCACTCCCTCAGTACTGACCCTCTGACAGTGCGGCACTCCCTCAGTACTGACCCTCTGACAGTGCAGCACTCCCTCAGCACTGACCCTCTGACAGTGCGGCACTCCCTCAGTACTGACCCTCTGACAGTGCGGGGCACCCTCAGTACTGACCCTCTGACAGTGCGGCACTCCCTCAGCACTGACCCTCTGACAGTGCGGCACTCCCTCAGTACTGACCCTCTGACAGTGCGGCACTCCCTCAGTACTGACCCTCTGACAGTGCGGCACTCCCTCAGCACTGACCCTCTGACAGTGCGGCACTCCCTCAGTACTGACCCTCTGACAGTGCGGCACTCCCTCAGCACTGACCCTCTGACAGTGCGGCACTCCCTCAGCACTGAGCCTCTGACAGTGCGGCACTCCCTCAGTACTGACCCTCTGACAGTGCGGCACTTCCTCAGTACTGACCCTCTGACAGTGCGGCACTCCCTCAGTACTGACCCTCTGACAGTGCAGCACTCCCTCAGGACTGACCGGCTGACAGTGCGGCACTCCCTCAGTACTGACCCTCTGACAGTGCAGCACTCCCTCAGTACTGACCCTCTGACAGTGCAGCGCTTCCTCAGTACTGACCCTCTGACAGTGCAGCACTCCCTCAGTACTGACCCTCTGACAGTGCAGCACTCCCTCAGTACTGACCCTCTGACAGTGCAGCACTCCCTCAGTACTGACTCTCTGACAGTGCAGCACTCCCTCAGTACTGACTCTCTGACAGTGCGGCACTCCCTCAGTACTGACCCTCTGACATTGCAGCACTCCCTCAGCACTGACCCTCTGACTGTGCGGCACTCCCTCAGTACTGACCCTCTGACAGTGCGGGGCTCCCTCAGTACTGACCCTCTGACAGTGCGGCACTCCCTCAGTACTGACCCTCTGACAGTGCGGCACTCCCTCAGCACTGACCCTCTGACAGTGCGGCACTCCCTCAGCACTGACCCTCTGACAGTGCAGCACTCCCTCAGTACTGACCCTCTGACAGTGCAGCACTCCCTCAGTACTGACTCTCTGACAGTGCGGCACTCCCTCAGTACTGACCCTCTGACAGTGCGGCACTCCCTCAGGACTGACCCTCTGACAGTGCGGCACTCCCTCAGCACTGACCCTCTGACAGTGCAGCACTCCCTCAGGACTGACCCTCTGACAGTGCGGCACTCCCTCAGTACTGACCCTCTGACAGTGCAGCGCTCCCTCAGTACTGACCCTCTGACACTGCAGCACTCCCACAGTACTGACCCTCTGACAGTGCAGCACTCCCTCAGTACTGACTCTCTGACAGTGCAGCACTCCCTCAGTACTGACCCTCTGACAGTGCGGCACTCCCTCAGTACTGACCCTCTGACATTGCAGCACTCCCTCAGCACTGACCCTCTGACAGTGCGGCACTCCCTCAGCACTGACCCTCTGACAGTGCGGGGCTCCCTCAGTACTGACCCTCTGACAGTGCGGCACTCCCTCAGTACTGACCCTCTGACAGTGCGGGGCTCCCTCAGTACTGACCCTCTGACAGTGCGGCACTCCCTCAGTACTGACCCTCTGACAGTGCGGCACTCCCTCAGCACTGACCCTCTGACAGTGCGGGGCTCCCTCAGTACTGACCCTCTGACAGTGCGGGGCTCCCTCAGTACTGACCCTCTGACAGTGCGGCACTCCCTCAGGACTGACCCTCTGACAGTGCGGCACTCCCTCAGTACTGACCCTCTGACAGTGCAGCGCTCCCTCAGTACTGACCCTCTGATAGTGCAGCACTCCCTCAGTACTGACCCTCTGACAGTGCAGCACTCCCTCAGTACTGACCCTCTGACAGTGCGGCACTCCCTCAGTACTGACCCTCTGACATTGCAGCACTCCCTCAGCACTGACCCACTGACAGTGCAGCGCTCCCTCAGTACTGACCCTCTGAGAGTGCGGCACTCCCTCAGCACTGACCCTCTGACAGTGCGGGGCTCCCTCAGTACTGACCCTCTGACAGTGCGGCACTCCCTCAGTACTGACCCTCTGACAGTGCGGCACTCCCTCAGCACTGACCCTCTGACAGTGCAGCACTCCCTCAGGACTGACCCTCTGACAGTGCGGCACTCCCTCAGTACTGACCCGCTGACAGTGCAGCGCTCCCTCAGTACTGACCCTCTGACAGTGCAGCACTCCCTCAGTACTGACCCTCTGACAGTGCAGCACTCCCTCAGTACTGACCCTCTGACAGTGCAGCACTCCCTCAGTACTGACCCTCTGACAGTGCGGCACTCCCTCAGTACTGACCCTCTGACAGTGCAGCACTCCCTCAGTACTGACTCTCTGACAGTGCAGCACTCCCTCAGTACTGACCCTCTGACAGTGCGGTACTCCCTCAGTACTGACCCTCTGACAGTGCGGCACTCCCTCACTACTGACCCTCTGACAGTGCAGCACTCCCTCAGTACTGACCCTCTGACACTGCGGCACTCCCTCAGTACTGACCCTCTGACAGTGCGGCACTCCCTCAGTACAGACCCTCTGACGGTGCGGCACTCCCTCAGTACTGACCCTCTGACAGTGCAGCACTCCCTCAGTACTGACCCTCTGACAGTGCAGCACTCCCTCAGTACTGACCCACTGACAGTGCGGCACTCCCTCAGCACTGACCCTCTGACAGTGCGTCACTCCCTCAGTACTGACCCTCTGACAGTGCGGCACTCCCTCAGTACTGACCCTCCGACAGTGCTGCACTCCCTCAGTACTGACCCTCTGACAGTGCAGCACTCCCTCAGCACTGACCCTCTGACAGTGCGTCACTCCCTCAGTACTGACCCTCTGACAGTGCGGCACTCCCTCAGTACTGACCCTCTGACAGTGCGGCACTCCCTCAGTACTGACCCTCTGACAGTGCGGCACTCCCTCAGTACTGACCCTCTGACAGCGCAGCACTCCCTCAGCACTGACCCTCTGACAGTGCGGCACTCCCTCAGTACTGACCCTCTGACAGTGCAGCACTCCCTCAGTACTGATCCTCTGACAGTGCAGCACTCCCTCAGTACTGACCCTCTGACAGTGCGGCACTCCCTCAGTACTGACCCTCTGACAGTGCGGCACTCCCGCAGTACTGACCCTCTGACAGTGCAGCACTCCCTCAGTACAGACCCTCTGACAGTGCGGCATTCCCTCAGTACTGACCCTCTGACAGTGCAGCACTCCCTCAGTACTGACCCTCTGACAGTGCGGGGCTCCCTCAGTACTGACCCTCTGACAGTGCGGCACTCCCTCAGTACTGACCCTCTGACAGTGCGGCACTCCCTCAGTACTGACCTTCTGACAGTGCGGCACTCCCTCAGCACTGACCCTCTGACAGTGCAGCACTCCCTCAGTACTGACCCTCTGACAGTGCGGCACTCCCTCAGCACTGACACTCTGACAATGCGGCGCTCCCTCAGTACTGACCCTCCGACAGTGCTGCACTCCCTCAGTACTGACCCTCTGACAGTGCAGCACTCCCTCAGTACTGACCCTCTGACAGTGCGGCACTCCCTCATTACTGACCCTCTGACAGTGCAGCACTCCCTCAGTACTGACCCTCTTACAGTGCGGCACTCCCTCATTACTGACCCTCTGACAGTGCAGCACTCCCTCAGTACTGACCCTCTGACAGTGCGGCACTCCCTCAGTACTGACCCTCTTACAGTGCAGCACTCCCTCATTACTGACCCTCTGACAGTGCGGCACTCCCTCATTACTGACCCTCTGACAGTGCAGCACTCCCTCAGTACTGACCCTCTGACAGTGCGGCACTCCCTCAGCACTGACCCTCTGACAGTGCGGCACTCCCTCAGCACTGACCCTCTGACAGTGCAGCACTCCCTCAGCACTGACCCTCTGACAGTGCAGCACTCCCTCAGTACTGACCCTCTGACAGTGCGGCACTCCCTCAGTACTGACCCTCTGACAGTGCAGCACTCCCTCAGCACTTTCCCTCTGACAGTGCGGCACTCCCTCAGCACTGACCCTCTGACAGTGCGGCACTCCCTCAGCACTGACCCTCTGACAGTGCGGCACTCCCTCAGCACTGACCCTCTGACAGTGCAGCACTCCCTCAGTACTGTCCCTCTGACAGTGCAGCACTCCCTCAGCACTGACCCTCTGACAGTGCAGCACTCCCTCAGTACTGACCCTCTGACAGTGCGGCACTCCCTCAGTACTGACCCTCTGACAGTGCAGCACTCCCTCAGCACTGACCCTCTGACAGTGCGGCACTCCCTCAGCACTGACCCTCTGACAGTGCAGCACTCCCTCAGTACTGACCCTCTGACAGTGCAGCACTCCCTCAGCACTGACCCTCTGACAGTGCGGCACTCCCTCAGCACTGACCCTCTGACAGTGCAGCACTCCCTCAGTACTGACCCTCTGACAGTGCAGCACTCCCTCAGCACTGACCCTCTGACAGTGCAGCACTCCCTCAGTACTGACCCTCTGACAGTGCGGCACTCCCTCAGCACTGACCCTCTGACAGTGCAGCACTCCCTCAGCACTGACCCTCTGACAGTGCAGCACTCCCTCAGCACTGACCCTCTGACAGTGCGGCACTCCCTCAGTACTGACCCTCTGACAGTGCAGCACTCCCTCAGCACTGACCCTCTGACAGTGCGGCACTCCCTCAGCACTGACCCTCTGACAGTGCAGCACTCCCTCAGCACTGACCCTCTGACAGTGCAGCACTCCCTCAGCACTGACCCTCTGACAGTGCGGCACTCCCTCAGTACTGACCCTCTGACAGTGCAGCACTCCCTCATCACTGACCCTCTGACAGTGCGGCACTCCCTCAGCACTGACCCTCTGACAGTGCGGCACTCCCTCAGTACTGACCCTCTGACAGTGCGGCACTCCCTCAGCACTGACCCTCTGACAGTGCGGCACTCCCTCAGTACTGACCCTCTGACAGCGCAGCACTCCCTCAGCACTGACACTCTGACAATGCGGCGCTCCCTCAGTACTGACCCTCCGACAGTGCTGCACTCCCTCAGTACTGACCCTCTGACAGTGCATCACTCCCTCAGTACTGACCCTCTGACAGTGCGGCACTCCCTCATTACTGACCCTCTGACAGTGCAGCACTCCCTCAGTACTGACCCTCTTACAGTGCGGCACTCCCTCATTACTGACCCTCTGACAGTGCAGCACTCCCTCAGTACTGACCCTCTTACAGTGCAGCACTCCCTCATTACTGACCCTCTGACAGTGCGGCACTCCCTCATTACTGACCCTCTGACAGTGCAGCACTCCCTCAGGACTGACCCTCTGACAGTGCAGCACTCCCTCAGTACTGACCCTCTTACAGTGCAGCATTCCCTCTTTACTGACCCTCTGACAGTGCGGCACTCCCTCATTACTGACCCTCTGACAGTGCAGCACTCCCTCAGTACTGACCCTCTGACAGTGCGGCACTCCCTCAGCACTGACCCTCTGACAGTGCGGCACTCCCTCAGCACTGACCCTCTGACAGTGCAGCACTCCCTCAGCACTGACCCTCTGACAGTGCAGCACTCCCTCAGTACTGACCCTCTGACAGTGCGGCACTCCCTCAGTACTGACCCTCTGACAGTGCAGCACTCCCTCAGCACTTTCCCTCTGACAGTGCGGCACTCCCTCAGCACTGACCCTCTGACAGTGCGGCACTCCCTCAGCACTGACCCTCTGACAGTGCGGCACTCCCTCAGCACTGACCCTCTGACAGTGCAGCACTCCCTCAGTACTGACCCTCTGACAGTGCAGCACTCCCTCAGCACTGACCCTCTGACAGTGCAGCACTCCCTCAGTACTGACCCTCTGACAGTGCGGCACTCCCTCAGTACTGACCCTCTGACAGTGCAGCACTCCCTCAGCACTGACCCTCTGACAGTGCGGCACTCCCTCAGCACTGACCCTCTGACAGTGCAGCACTCCCTCAGTACTGACCCTCTGACAGTGCAGCACTCCCTCAGCACTGACCCTCTGACAGTGCGGCACTCCCTCAGCACTGACCCTCTGACAGTGCAGCACTCCCTCAGTACTGACCCTCTGACAGTGCAGCACTCCCTCAGCACTGACCCTCTGACAGTGCAGCACTCCCTCAGTACTGACCCTCTGACAGTGCGGCACTCCCTCAGCACTGACCCTCTGACAGTGCAGCACTCCCTCAGCACTGACCCTCTGACAGTGCAGCACTCCCTCAGCACTGACCCTCTGACAGTGCGGCACTCCCTCAGTACTGACCCTCTGACAGTGCAGCACTCCCTCAGCACTGACCCTCTGACAGTGCGGCACTCCCTCAGCACTGACCCTCTGACAGTGCGGGCACTCCCTCAGTACTGACCCTCTGACAGTGCAGCACTCCCACAGTACTGACCCTCTGACAGTGCGGCACTCCCTCAGTACTGGCCCTCCGACAGTGCGGCACTCCCTCAGTACTGACCCTCTGACAGTGCAGCACTCCCTCAGCACTGACCCTCTGACAGTGCAGCACTCCCTCAGCACTGACCCTCTGACAGTGCGGCACTCCCTCAGTACTGACCCTCTGACAGTGCAGCACTCCCTCATCACTGACCCTCTGACAGTGCGGCACTCCCTCAGCACTGACCCTCTGACAGTGCGGGCACTCCCTCAGTACTGACCCTCTGACAGTGCAGCACTCCCACAGTACTGACCCTCTGACAGTGCGGCACTCCCTCAGTACTGGCCCTCCGACAGTGCGGCACTCCCTCAGTACTGACCCTCTGACAGTGCGGCACTCACTCAGTACTGACCCTCTGACAGTGCAGCACTCCCTCAGTACTGACCCTCTGACAGTGCGGCACTCCCTCAGTACTGGCCCTCCGACAGTGCGGCACTCCCTCAGCACTGACCCTCTGACAGTGCGGGCACTCCCTCAGTACTGACCCTCTGACAGTGCAGCACTCCCACAGTACTGACCCTCTGACAGTGCGGCACTCCCTCAGTACTGGCCCTCCGACAGTGCGGCACTCCCTCAGTACTGGCACCGGGGGGAGTGTCGGCCTGGATTATGGAGCTCAAATCCGAGAGTATATACATCTACCCCCAACAGTGCAGCGCTCCCTCAGTACTGGCACCTGGGTGGTGTGGTGGTCCCTTTAACTCTTAAAGGCACCTCCTGTCATTACTGGTGAGGAGTGGGATGGGGGGGTTGCTGATCGTGTTGTCTATCTCACCTGGATGTTCCAAGTTGGAGAGGATTACACACAGCGACAGTGTGAATATTGGAGAGTGGGCCATCCCCCCACACCGTGGCTAATGAGGGGTTTACCCCTCAATATCTCTGTCCCAGGCGATCTCTCCACAGTCCCCTCACTCCGGATCTGAGGGAAAGGTAGTTGAGGGATGTGTGGGGGTTTAATTTGAAAAGGATCTCTTGGGCCGACCCCCAGACCTCGCAGTTGGTTTTTGGGTTGGGACTGAGAGTGTGTTTGATGTCACAATCCTGTCCAGTGACACTCCTGCCTCACGGGGCTCCCTGTGAAATCACAAAACACCCCACCCTCCTCCCACACCCCCCACACACACTCCCGACAGTCTCTCCCCCACCCCATCCCTCCCAGTCCATCTCCCCTTCTCCCCATCTGCCCATCTCCCTGTCTCCCCATCTCCCGCATCCCCGTATCCTGGTCTCCCTGTCTCCCCATCTCCCGCATCCCCGTATCCCGGTCTCCCTGTCTCCCCATCTCCCGGTCTCCCTGTCTCCCCATCTCCTGGTCTCCCTATCTCCCCATCTCCTGGTCTCACTGTCTCCCCATCTCCCGGTCTCCCTGTCTCCCCATCTCCCGGTCTCCCTGTCTCCCCATCTCCCGGTCTCCCTATCTCCCCATCTCCTGGTCTCCCTGTCTCCCCATCTCCCGGTCTCCCTGTCTCCCCATCTCCCGGTCTCCCTATCTCCCCATCTCCTGGTCTCCCTGTCTCCCCATCTCCCGGTCTCCCTGTCTCCCCATCTCCTGGTCTCCCTGTCTCCCCATCTCCCGGTCTCCCTGTCTCCCCATCTCCTGGTCTCCCTATCTCCCCATCTCCCGGTCTCCCTATCTCCCCATCTCCCGGTCTCCCTGTCTCCCCATCTCCTGGTCTCCCTGTCTCCCCATCTCCCGGTCTCCCTATCTCCCCATCTCCCGGTCTCCCTATCTCCCCATCTCCCGGTCTCCCTATCTCCCCATCTCCTGGTCTCCCTATCTCCCCATCTCCTGGTCTCCCTGTCTCCCCATCTCCTGGTCTCCCTATCTCCCCATCTCCCGGTCTCCCTATCTCCCCATCTCCCGGTCTCCCTGTCTCCCCATCTCCTGGTCTCCCTGTCTCCCCATCTCCCGGTCTCCCTGTCTCCCCATCTCCCGGTCTCCCTATCTCCCCATCTCCTGGTCTCCCTATCTCCCCATCTCCAGGTCTCCCTATCTCCCCATCTCCCTGTCTCCCCATCTCTCCATCTGTCCTTCTTTCCATCCCGCTGTCTCCATCTCTTCATCTTTCTGTCTCCCCATCCCTCTCTCCCTGTCTCTCCATCTCCCTATTTCCCTCTCTTTCTCAGTGTCTCTTTTCTCTCCCTCTCTCTCTCTCTCCCTCTCTCCTTCTCTTTCTCTCTCTCTCTCTCTCTGTCTCTCTCCCTCTGTCTCTGTCTCTCTCTCTGTCTCTCTCTCTCTGTCTCTCTCCCTATGTCTCTGTCTCTCTCTCTCTCTCTGTCTCTCTCTCTGTGTCTCTGTCTCTCTCTCTCTGTCTCTCTCCCTCTGTCTCTGTCTCTCGCTCTGTCTCTCTCTCTCTCTCTGTGTCTCTCCCTCTCTTTCCCTGTCTCTCTCTCTCCCTCTGTCTCCCCCCCATCCCCCCGCTCTCTCTGTCCCTCTCTGTGTCTCTCCCTCTGTGTATTTCCCTCTGTGTCTCTCCCTCCGTCTCTCTCTGTCTCTCCATTTGTCTCTCTCTCTCTCTAACCCTCTGTTTTGACTCCATGTTTGGATAGAGTTTTGAGTAGCCTTCTCACTGTGGGCTGAACTCCAGAGAGTCCCGTTCCCTACACCTGCCCATACACCCTTCCATCCTCTCCATCCTCCCGCCTCCCCATGTGGTGACCGTAACTTTGCAGGAACACAGCGGAGGAGGGTCACCTGTTGGGGACTGATCGGGGACCCAGAACGGGTTATCACCCAAGGGAGGGTGGAGTCCCTTCGGCAGAAGGCAGCCAGAGGGACTGGACTGCTGCCGGCACCTGTACAGTTTTTCCTTCTTAATAAACACTCTTTGTGTGGTAAACCACAGTTACCTGTTATCTGTGGTGGTTAACCACTGTTAGTCAGTATTTATTATTACCTGTACTGCCTGTATATGTGGCACATCCCTGTCGGCTCCGCCCAAGACTCCTCCCCCTGGTCCGGGTATAAAGGTGGTGGCTCCTCCCCCTTCAGTACAGACCAGATCACCGACAGGGATTGGCTCCAAGTTCTTGCTAATAAAAGCCTATTTGTCTTGCTCTCAACTAGTCTCAGCTCGATTGATAGTGCATCACTTTGTGTTCCTGCCAGAGTCTGTGAGCATCCATCTTGGTGAGGAGGATGGGATAGATTATGAGAACACTGCCTTTGGCCCGATACAAAGAACAAAGAACAGTACAGCACAGGAAACAGGCCCTTCGGCCCTCCAAGCCGATGCCGCTCCTTGGTCCAACTAGACCAATCGTTTGTATCCCTCCATTCCCAGGCTGCTCATGTGACTATCCAGGTAAGTCTTAAACGATGTCAGCTTGCCTGCCTCCACCACCCTACTTGGCAGCGCATTCCAGGCCCCCACCACTCTCTCTGTAAAAAGCATCCCTCTGATATCTGAGTTACACCTCGCCACTCTCACCTTGAGCCCGTGACCCCGCGTGATCGTCACTTCTGATCTGGGAAAAAGCTTCCCACCGTTCACCCTATCTATACCCTTCATAATCTTGTACACCTCTATTAGATCTCCCCTCATTCTCCGTCTTTCCAGGGAGAACAACCCCAGTTTATCCAATCTCTCCTCATAGCTAAGACCCTCCATACCAGGCAACATCCTGGTAAACCTTCTCTGAACTCTCTCTAAAGCCTCCACGTCCTTCTGGTAGTGCGGCGACCAGAACTGGACGCAGTACTCCAAATGTGGCCTAACCAGCGTTCTATACAGCTGCATCATCAGACTCTAGCTTTTATACTCTATACCCCGTCCTATAAAGGCAAGCATACCATATGCCTTCTTCACCACCTTCTCCACCTGTGTTGCCACCTTCAAGGATTTGTGGACTTGCACACCGAGGTCCCTCTGTGTTTCTATACTCCTGATGACTCTGCCATTTATTGTATAACTCCTCCCTACATTATTTCTTCCAAAATGCATCACTTCGCATTTATCTGGATTAAATTCCATCTGCCACCTCTCCGCCCAATTTTCCAGCCTATCTATATCCTGCTGTATTGTCCGACAATGTTCATCGCTATCCGCAAGTCCAGCCATCTTTGTGTCATCCGCTAACTTACTGATAATACCTGTGAGTATCCATCTTGGTGAGGAGGATGGGATAGGTTATGAGAACACTGCCTTTGGCCCGATACCTGTGAGTATCCGCTTCCAAGCGCAGACTGAAGGAGAAAGGCTGCCTGTCTGGGGGTGGATAGACCCAGGGCGATGTGGCGATAACGCCACACCCTGAGGTACGGATCCGGAGAGAGCCTGGTTCAGCTGGCAGAGTCAAGAGTTCAGAAACATATCGAGGAAATGAAACAGAGGGAAATAACTCTCACAAGCAAGAGCTGGGACTTAAGAAAGGAAATAAATCGCTGACGAGTGCCATGGATTCATAGAGGTTTACAGCATGGAAACAGGCCCTTCGGCCCAACTTGTCCATGCCGCCCCTTTTTTTAACCCCTAAGCTAGTCTCAATTGCCCGCATTTGGCCCATATCCCTCTTTACCCATCGTACCCATGTAACTATCTAAATGCTTTTTAAAAGACAAAATTGTACCCGCCTCTACTACTACCACTGGCAGCTTGTTCCAGAGACTCACCACCCTCTGTGTGAAAACATTGCCCCTCTGGACACTTCTGTATCTCTCCCCTCTCACCTTAAACCTATGCCCTCTAGTTTTAGTCTCCCCTACCTTTGGGAAAAGATATTGACTATCTACCTTATCTATGCCCCTCATTATTTTATAGACCTCTATAAGGTCACTCCTCAGCCTCCTACACTCCAGAGAAAAAAGTCCCAGTCTATCCAGCCTCTCCTTATAACTCAAACCATCAAGTCCCGGTAGCATCCTAGTAAATCTTTTCTGCACTCTTCCTCGTTTAATAATATCCTCTCTATAATAAGGTGACCAGAACTGTACACAGCATTCCAAGTGTGGCCTTACCAATGTCTTGTACAACTTCAACATGACGTCCCAACTCCTGTATTCAATGTTCTGACCAATGAAACCAAGCATGCCGAATGCCTTCTTCACCACTCTGTTCACCTGTGACTCCACTTTCAAGGAGCTATGAACATGTACCCCTCGATCTCTTTGTTCTGTAACTCTCCCCAATGTCCTACCATTAACTGAGTAAGTCCTGCCCTGGTTCAATCTACCAAAATGCATCACCTCGCATTTATCTAAATTAAACTCCATCTGCCATTCGTCAGCCCACTGGCCCAATTGATCAAGATCCTGTTGCAATCCTAGATAACCTTCTTCACTGTCCACTATGCCTCCAATCTTGGTGTCATTTGCAAACTTACTAACCATGCTTCCTATATTCTCATCCAAATCATTAATATAAGTGACAAATAACAGCGGGCCCAGCACTGATCCCTGAGGTACACCGCTGGTCACAGGCCTCCAGTTTGGAAAACAAGCCTCTACAACCATCCTCTGTCTTCTGTCATCAAGCCAATTTTGTAACCATTTAGCTACCTCACCCTGGATCCGGTGAGGTTTAACCTTATGCAACAACCTACCATGCGGTACCTTGTCAAAGGCCTTGCTAAAGTCCTTGTAGACAACATCAACTGCACTGCCCTCATCTACCTTCTTGGTTACCCCTTCAAAAAACTCAAATCAAATTTGTGAGACATGATTTTCCACTCACAAAGCCATGCTGACTGTCCCTAATCAGTCCTTGCGTCTCTAAATGCCTGTAGATCCTGTCGGCCAAAGGGCCTGTTTCCATGCTATAAATCTCTATGACTCTATGACACTCTTCAGCAATTTATTTCCTTTCTTCAGTTCCATTTTTCCTTCAACTTAACAAAGGTAAGTTGTTTACCTTCTAACAACTTACCGACCACAGATGTGAGGCTCACTGGCCTGTAGTTCCCAGGCTTTTCCCTGCAGCCCTTTTTAAACAAAGGCACAACATTTGCCAACCTCCAATCTTCAGGCACCTCACCTGTGACTATCGATTATTCAAATATCTCTGCCAGGGGACCCGCAATTTCCTCCCTCGCCTCCCACAGTGTCCTGGGATACACTTCACCAGGTTCTGGGGATTTATCTACCTTGATGCGCTTTAAGACTTCCAGCACCTCCTTCTCTGTAATATGTCCACTCCTCAAGTCATCACTATTTATTTCCCCAAGTTCACTAACATCCATGCCTTTCTCAGCAGTAAATAGCAATGAGAAATATTCATTTAGGATCTCACTCATCTCTTGTGGATCCACACACAGATGACCTTGTTGATCCTTAAGAGGCCCTACTCTCTCCCTTGTTACTCTTTTGCCCTTTATGTATTTGTAGAAGCTCTTTGGATTCTCCTTTGCCTTATCTGCCAAAACAACCTCGTGTCCCCTTTTTGCCCCCCTGATTTCTCTCTTAACTCTACTCCTACACCCCCTGTACTCTTCAAGGGATCTACTTGATCCCAGCTGCCTATGCATGTCATGTGCCTCTTTCTTCTTCTTGACCAGGGCCTCAATATCCCGAGTCATCCAGGGTTCCCGACTTCTGCCAACCTTGTCCTTCACTCTCAGAGGAATGTGCCTACCCTGAACCCTGGTTAACACAGTTCTGAAAGCCTCCCACTTATCAGAGTCCCTTTGCCTTCCCACTGACTCCCTCAATTAACTTTTGAAAGTTCCTGCCTGATACCATCAAAATTGGCCTTGCCCCAATTTAGAATTGTAACTTTTGGGCCAGACCTATCATTCTCCATAGCTGTCTTAAAACTAATAGAATTATGGTCACTGGTGCCAAAGTGATCCCTCACTAACACGTCTGTCACCTGCCCTTCCTTATTTCCCAAGAGGAGGTCACGTTTTGCCCCTCTTGTGTTTTTCAAGAGAGAGAAATATAGAAACTAGAAGCAGGAGGAGGCCATTCAGCCCTTCGAGCCTGCTGTACCATTCATTTTGATCACGGCTGATCATCAAATTCAATATCCTGATCCCCCTTTCCCTCCATATCCCTCGATCCCTTTAGCCCCAAGAGCAAAATCTAATTTCTTCCTGAAATCACACAGTTTTGGCCTCAGCTACTTTCTGTGGGAGTGAATTCCACACACTCACCACCCTCTGGGTGAAGAAATTTCTCACCTCAGTTCTAAAAGGTTTACCCCTTATCCTCAAACTCTGATCCCTCGTTCTGGATTCCCCACCATCGGGAACATTCTTTCTGAATCTACCCTGTCTAACCCTGTTAGAATTTTATAAGTTTCTGTGAGATCCGCTCTCACTTTTCTAAACTCCAGTGAATATAATCCTAACCGACTTAGTCTCTCCTCATATGACAGACCTGCCATCCCAGGAATCAGCCGGGTAAACCTTCGCTGCGCTCCCTCTATAGCAAGGACATCCTTCCTCAGATAAGGAGACCAAAACTGCACACAATACTCCAGGTGTGGCCTCACCAACACCCTGTACAATTGCAGCAAAACATCTCTATCCCGATACTCAGATTCTCTCGCTATGAAGGCCAACATACCATTCACCTTCTTTACTGCCTGCTGTACCTGCACGCTTACTCTCAGCGACTGATGCACAAGGACTCCAAGGTCTCACTGAGTATCCACCTC
>NW_027590547.1:165000-177500 GCF_964213995.1 Mustelus asterias
TCCCGCGCATTTCTGATATGGTCAATCAGATTGCGCAGTACCGAGTGTTTTCTACCATAGACCTTAAGTCCGCCTACCATCAACTCCCCATCCGTCCAGAGGACCGACAATATACGGCTTTTGAGGCGGATGGTCGTCTATACCAATTCCTCAGGGTTCCATTTGGTGTCACCAATGGGGTCTCGGTCTTCCAGCGTGCTATGGACCGAATGGTGGACCAGAACGGGTTGCGGGCTACCTTCCCGTACCTGGATAACGTCACCATCTGCGGCCATGACCAGCAGGACCATGACACAAATCTCCAACACTTTCTGCGCACTGCATCTCACCTGAATCTGACCTATAACAGGGAGAAGTGTGTATTCCGTACGCGCAGGTTAGCTATCCTTGGATACGTGGTGGAAAACGGGGTCATCGGCCCTGATCCAGACCGTATGCGCCCCCTTACTGAACTTCCCTTGCCCGCTAGCACGAAAGCACTGAGGAGATGCCTCGGCTTCTTTTCGTACTATGCACAGTGGGTCCCCAACTATGCGGACAAAGCTCGTCCGCTCATTAAGTCCACGACCTTCCCACTTACGCCGGAGGCCCAATTGGCCTTCAAGGCTTTGAAAAGCGACATTGCGAAAGCCACGATGCACGCGGTGGATGAATCCATCCCCTTCCAGGTGGAGAGTGATGCATCTGATTTCGCCCTAGCCGCCACACTAAACCAGGCAGGCAGGCCCGTCGCGTTTTTTTCCCGCACCCTTCAAGGCCCCGAAATTCGGCACTCGGCGGTGGAAAAGGAGGCTCAGGCCATTGTGGAGGCAGTCAGACACTGGCGCCATTACCTGGCAGGTAAGCGGTTCACCCTGATCACGGATCAACGATCCGTGGCGTTTATGTTTAGTAACACGCAGAGGGGCAAGATCAAGAACGATAAGATCTTGCGGTGGAGAATTGAGCTCTCCACCTATAATTACGATATTATGTATCGTCCAGGGAAACTCAATGAGCCCTCGGATGCCCTCTCGCGCGGAACATGCGCCATCATGCAGGAGGACCGCTTGAAGGCTCTCCACAATGATCTATGTCATCCTGGAGTCACCAGACTCTACCACTTTATAAAAGCCCGCAACCTACCCTACTCGGTGGAGGAGGTCAGGTCAGTTACGAGAAGTTGTAGGACTTGCGCAGAATGCAAACCACACTTTTATCGACCAGACCGGGCACATTTGGTCAAGGCCACTCGCCCTTTTGAGAGGCTGAGTGTAGATTTTAAGGGCCCCCTTCCCTCAACGGATCGGAATGTCTATTTCCTTAACGTAATAGACGAATTTTCCCGGTTTCCGTTTGTTTTCCCCTGTGCGGACACGTCGACTGCCACCGTCATCAAGGCATTCAGTGAGCTTTTTACCCTGTTCGGGTACCCCTGCTATATTCATAGCGACAGGGGCTCGTCGTTCATGAGCAACGACTTGAGGCAATTCCTGCTCTCATTCGGGATTGCCTCTAGTAGAACCACGAGCTACAACCCTAGGGGTAACGGACAGGTGGAAAGGGAGAATGCTACAGTCTGGAAGGCTGTCCTACTGGCACTAAAATCCAAGGGCCTTCCAGTCTCCCGGTGGCAGGAGGTCCTTCCAAATGCGCTCCATTCTATCCGCTCCCTCCTGTGTACGGCAACCAATGCTACTCCCCACGAGAGGATGTTCTCATTCCCTCGGAAGTCGTCCTCGGGGACCTCATTGCCAGCCTGGTTGACGTACCCAGGACCCGTCCTTCTGCGGCGCCATGTGAGGGCTCGCAAGTCCGACCCCTTGGTCGAACCGGTCCAACTCCTCCACGCCAACCCTCAGTATGCCTATGTGGCATATCCTGACGGGCGAGAGGACACTGTCTCCATCAGAGACCTGGCGCCCGCAGGGGACGTAGCAACTCCTGTCGCTCCTATTCCCCCAGTCACAGATCCACTACTCCTCATTTCTTCCCCAGACGTGGCGCGGTCAGCACCGGGACGAGTGCATAACACTTTTACCCCCATGTACAGCTTGCCTGAGACTCGGAGATCGGCGCCACCATCATCACCACCACCAGCACCACCAAACGTTCCAGGATCCCCTGCACCATCGCCTCATCAGGGCCGGCCGGCCCGGGAGTCTTTGAGGGGACAGCCAGACGTTGCTTTGAGAGAGCCACCGCAAGCACCTGCTCCGGTTTCGCAACCGGTGTTGAGACGATCGCAGCGTCGGTGTGGTCCTCCAGACCGTCTGGACTTGTGAATCCTGTTATTTATTATTATTTTTTGTCATTATCTGTTCTCATTCACCCCGCCACCTTTGGTTCCTAAAGGAGGGGTGAATGTGGTGAACCATCGTTGGTTCACCACTGGGCTTGTTATTGTGTTACTGTTGGGCTAGGGTGTTGTTGTTATGGGGGTTGTACTATGTTGTTGGGATAGGGTGTTTACCTGTTCTAAGTGCTGTCTTGGCACACTCCAGTGGGGTCCCGCCTCCGGTGGCAGGGTATAAGACCCCCTGCTCCGGCAGGACCCCTTCAGTCTGAACGGTTGTATTAGTGTTAGCAGTTTCGTTGTTATCTGATTAAAGCCTTCAGTTATAAAGCCTTGTTTCCGGGTGCTCATTGGGGTGCATCAGAGAGACAGAGAGAGAGAGATAGAGAGAGAGAGAGAGACAGAGAGAGACAGTGTGAGAGAGAGAGAGGGAGACAGAGAGAGAGAGAGACATAGAGAGAGACACAGAGAGAGACAGTGTGAGAGAGAGAGACAGAGAGATAGAGACAGTGTGAGAGTGAGAGAGACAGAGAGATAGAGAGAGAGACAGTGTGAGAGAGAGAGAGACGGAGAGACAGAGAGAGAGAGATAGAGAGAGAGGGAGACAGAGAGAGACATAGAGAGAGACAGAGAGAGAGACAGTGTGAGAGAGAGAGACAGAGAGGGGCAGATAGAGTGAGACTGAGAGAGAGACAGAGAGACGGAGAGACAGAGAGAGAGAGAGAGACAGGGTGGGGGGTAGATCTGATACCTCACCTGGCAGGCCATGCAGTTGCCCCGTTGTGTTGTAAACATGTGGTTTATTTTTCTCTCCAGACATTCCAGTTGTTGGGTTTTAGCTTTGAGTTGTCTGAGTTTCCTGTGATGGGGAAGTAATGATGGGGTGAGTGGCTGACCTTCCCTGTGTGTGTCCTTGTTCCTGATATAACCCTCTCCCTGGCGATGTCACTGTCACCAACACGAGAGTGAGGAGGAATCAAAGCATTCCTGTTCCCCGCTTCTCCCTGCATTGCGATAGCGCACATTCCGGGGAGAATATCGTTCCCTCCCCTCGTCGAACCGGGGCGATGTTCAGTTTCCCAATCGCTGCGTTCTGAACTTCAGTGTGAATCAGAATCGCTGCTCAAATCCCCAAAACTGCCACCGAACCAGAACAAACTAACACATTCCCCACACCCACAGGTGGAGAGTAACATTCACCCCACACAAGTGCCAGGCAATGACCATCTCCAACAAGAGAGGATCTAACCATCTCCCCCTTGACATTCAATGGTATTCCCATCGCTGAATCCCCCACTATCAACATCCTGGGGGTTCCCATTGACCAGACACTGAACCAGACCCAGCCGTATAAATACTGTGGCTCCCAGAGCAGGTCAGAGGCTGGGAATCCTGCGGAGAGTAACTCACCTCCTGACTCCCCCCAAAGCCTGTCCACCATCTACAAGGACACAAGTCAGGAGTGGGATGGAATACTCTCCACTTGCCTGGATGAGTGCGGCTCCCAACAACACTCGAGAAGCTCGACACCATCCAGGACAAAGCAGCCCCCGCTCGATCGACACGCTAACCCCCACCTTCAACATTCACTCCCTCCACCACCGACGCACAGTGGCAGCCGTGTGGACCATCTACAAGATGCACTGCAGCGACTCACCAAGGCTCCTTCGACATCACCTTCCAAACCCACCACCTCTACCACCTAGAAGGACAAGGGCAGCAGACACATGGGGAACACCCCCACCTGCAAGCTCCCCCTCCGAGCCCCACACACACCATCCTGACTTGGAAATATATCGGCTGTTCCTTCACTGTCGCTGGGGTCAAAATCCTGGAACTCCCTCCCTAACAGCACTGTGGGTGTACCTACACCACACGGACTGACTGATGTCCAATAACAATCCTGGAACTCCCTCCCTAACAGCACTGTGGGTGTACCTACACCACACGGACTGACTGATGTCCAATAACAATCCTGGAACTCCCTCCCTAACAGCACTGGGGGTGTACCTACACCACACGGACTGACTGATGTCCAATAACAATCCTGGAACTCCCTCCCTAACAGCACTGGGGGTGTACCTACACCACACGGGACTGACTGATGTCCAATAACAATCCTGGAACTCCCTCCCTAACAGCACTGTGGGTGTACCTACACCACACGGGACTGACTGATGTCCAATAACAATCCTGGAACTCCCTTCCTAACAGCACTGTGGGTGCACCTACACCACACGGGACTGACTGACGTCCAATAACAATCCTGGAACTCCCTCGCTAACAGCACTGTGGGTGTACCTACACCACATGGACTGACTGATGTCCAATAACAATCCTGGAACTGCCTTCCTAACAGCACTGGGGGTGTACCTACACCACACGGGACTGACTCGTGTCCAATAACAATCCTGGATCTCCCTTCCTAACAGCACTGTGGGTGTACCTACACCTCACGGGACTGACTGACGTCCAATAACAATCCTGGAACTCCATCCCGAACAGCACTGTGGGTGTACCTACACCACACGGGACTGACTGACGTCCAATAACAATCCTGGAACTCCCTTCCTAACAGCACTGTGGGTGTACCTACACCACACGGGACTGACTGACGTCCAATAACAATCCTGGAACTCCCTCCCTAACAGCACTGGGGGTGTACCTACACCACACGGGACTGACTCGTGTCCAATAACAATCCTGGAACTCCCTTCCTAACAGCACTGGGGGTGTACCTACACCACACGGGACTGACCCGTGTCCAATAACAATCCTGGAACTGCCTTCCTAAGAGCACTGTGGGTGTACCTACACCACACGGGACTGACTCGTGTCCAATAACAATCCTGGAAGTCCCTTCCTAACAGCACTGTGGGTGTACCTACACCACATGGACTGACTGATGTCCAATAACAATCCTGGAACTCCCTCCCTAACAGCACTGTGGGTGTACCTACACCACACGGGACTGACTGATGTCCAATAACAATCCTGGAACTCCCACCCTAACAGCACTGGGGGTGTACCTACACCACACGGGACTGACTGACGTCCAATAACAATCCTGGAAGTCCCTTCCTAACAGCACTGTGGGTGTACCTACACCACACGGACTGACTGATGTCCAATAACAATCCTGGAACTCCCTCCCTAACAGCACTGGGGGTGTACCTACACCACACGGGACTGACTGATGTCCAATAACAATCCTGGAACTCCCTCCCTAACAGCATTGTGGGTGTACCTACACCACACGGACTGACTGATGTCCAATAACAATCCTGGAACTCCATCCCTAACAGCACTGGGGGTGTACCTACACCACACGGGACTGTAGTGGGTTCATGAAAGCGGCTCACCCACCACCTTCTCGAGGGACAATTGGGGATGGCAAAAATGTCTCTCTCTCTGTCTCTCTCTCTCTCCCTCTGTCTCACTCTCTCTTTCTGTCTCTCTCTCTCTGTCTTCATTTCTCTTTCTCTCTCTCTCTCACTTTCTCTCTCTCTCCATATCTCTGTTTCTCTGTGTGTCTCTCTCTCTCTCTGTCTCTCGTTCGCTGTCTCTATCTCTCTGACTCTCTCTCTCTCTGTCTCTCTCTCTCCCACTCTCTCTGTCTCTTGCTCTCACCCTCTCTGTCTCTCTCTCTTTCTCTCTCTTGCTCTCTCTCTCTCTCTGTCTGTCTGTCTCTCTTTCTCTCTGTGCCTGTCTCTCTCTCTCTCTGTCTCTCCCTGTCTCTTTCTCTCTCTGTCTCCCTGTGTGTCACTCTCTCTCTGTCTCTGTGTGTGTCTCTCTCTCTGTGTCTCTCTCTCTGCCTCTCTCTCTCTGTGTTTCTCTCTGTCCCACTCTCTCTCTCTCTCTGTCCCTCTTTCTGTGTGTCTCTTTATCTCTGTCTCTTTATCTCTGTCTCTTTCTCTCTGTCTGTCTCTCTCTTTCTCGCTGTCTCTCTGTCTGTCTCTCCCTGTCTCTCTCTCTCTGTCTCTCTCTCTGTCTCTCTCTCTCTCTGTCTCTCTCTGTCTGTCTCTCTCTCTCTCTGTCTCTCTCTGTCTCTCTCTCTCTCTGTCTCTCTCTGTCTGTCTCTCTCACTCACTCCTCCTGTAAGGCCCTCCCTAAACCCTCTCATTGTGTCTAAGCTCTGGTTGCCACTCACACTGCCTGATCAGACTCGGGGTTGCAATCGGATTCAAGGGGGTGGGGCTGGGGGTGTGGGGTGACAATGTCAGGGGCGGAGTTTGGGCAGATGATTGGCGACAGGAGCTGGTGACCCCATGTCAGACTCGACACCCGCGCGTGATTCCAGGCAGCCAGGTTCCGGAGTAGGGCAGGATCTTACCGGATGTACAAGAGGCTGCAGCTGCTGGCTACGATCAGCACGGCAACGCATGTAATGATCCCATAATTCACCACCATCTTCTCCTCTGCAGAGAGATGCGCAACAATCGAGAACTATCAGCACTGACACAGCAATGCAACGAAGCGCATCATCTTTGTAACCCCTCAGCCAATCGAGGCCTGCCCACAAGTGTGTTCACTGTCACAAGGTGGGCAAGCGCAGCCGATATTTAGAGCAGAGCAAAATCCCACCAACAACAACATGACAACGTTCCCAAAACTTTTTATTTTGTGATGTATCCCCTTACACGGTTCCTCTCCAATGCCCCAGCCACACAAATCCCGTCAAAGGCAATCCACCAAGCACCGCCCCACTCTTGCTGACCATCCAATAGTGGCCATTGAATCTTGTGTATCGACCCTCAGTTAAACTTCTCTCCGCGAGGAACAGTACCTTCGACAGTGCAGCACTCCCTCAGTACTGGCACTGGGGGGAGTGTCGGTCTGGATTATGGAGCTCCAATACGAGAGTATATACATCTACCCCCGACAGTGCAGCACTCCCTCAGCACTGACCCTCTGACAGTGCGGCACTCCCTCAGTACTGACCCTCTGACAGTGCAGCGCTCCCTCAGCACTGACCCTCTGACAGTGCGGCACTCCCTCAGTACTGACCCTCTGACAGTGCGGCACTCCCTCAGTACTGACCCTCTGACAGTGCGGCACTCCCTCAGCACTGACCCTCTGACAGTGCGGGGCTCCCTCAGTACTGACCCTCTGACAGTGCGGCACTCCCTCAGTACTGACCCTCTGACAGTGCGGCACTCCCTCAGTACTGACCCTCTGACAGTGCAGCACTCCCTCAGTACTGACCCTCTGACAGTGCGGCACTCCCTCAGTACTGACCCTCTGACAGTGCAGCACTCCCTCAGTACTGACCCTCTGACAGTGCGGCACTCCCTCAGTACTGACCCTCTGACAGTGCGGCACTCCCTCAGTACTGGCACCGGGGGGAGTGTGGGTCTGGATTATGGAGCTCAAATCCTAGAGTATATACATCTACCCCCGACAGTGCAGCGCTCAGTCACTCACGGTTCATGGTTTTCTTGTAACAAGTGTAGTTGGCGAAGCAGCATCCCATTTCAAGGCAAAGACGGAAATGATTACTGGACTGACCCTCGGAGCAGTGACGTGACGATGCAGAAGAGCCACATTCTGGAAAAGAGGGATCATCCAGAATAGGGAAACAACAAACCATCGATTCAACTGTCACCTGTATCTAACCCCGTGCTGTACCTGTCCTGGGAGTGTTTGATGGGGACAGTGTGGAGGGAGCTTTACTCTGTATCTCACCCCGTGCTGTAGCTGTCCTGGGAGTGTTTGATGGGGACAGTGTAGAGGGAGCTTTACTCTGTATCTAACCCCGTGCTGTACCTGTCCTGGGAGTGTTTGATGGGGACAGTGTAGAGGGAGCTTTACTCTGTATCTAACCCCGTGCTGTACCTGTCCTGGGAGTGTTTGATGGGGGACAGTGTAGAGGGAGCTTTACTCTGTATCTAACCCCGTGCTGTCCCTGTCCTGGGAGTGTTTGATGGGGACAGTGTAGAGGGAGCTTTACTCTGTATCTAACCCCGTGCTGTACCTGTCCTGGGAGTGTTTGATGGGGGACAGTGTAGAGGGAGCTTTACTCTGTATCTAACCCCGTGCTGTACCTGTCCTGGGAGTGTTTGATGGGGGACAGTGTAGAGGGAGCTTTACTCTGTATCTAACCCCGTGCTGTACCTGTCCTGGGAGTGTTTGATGGGGACAGTGTAGAGGGAGCTTTACTCTGTATCTAACCCCGTGCTGTACCTGTCCTGGGAGTGTTTGATAGGGGCAGTGTAGAGGGAGCTTTACTCTGTATCTAACCCCGTGCTGTACCTGTCCTGGGAGTGTTTGATGGGGACAGTGTGGAGGGAGCTTTACTCTGTATCTAACCCCGTGCTGTCCCTGTCCTGGGAGTGTTTGATGGGGACAGTGTAGAGAGAGCTTTACTCAGTATCTAACCCCGTGCTGTCCCTGTCCTGGGAGTGTTTGATGGGGACAGTGTAGAGGGAGCTTTACTCTGTATCTAACCCCGTGCTGTCCCTATCCTGGGAGTGTTTGATGGGGACAGTGTAGAGGGAGCTTTACTCTGTAACTAACCCCGTGCTGTACCTGTCCTGGGAGTGTTTGATGGGGACAGTGCAGAGGGAGCTTTACTCTGTATCTAACCCCGTGCTGTCCCTGTCCTGGGAGTGTTTGATGGGGACAGTGCAGAGGGAGCTTTACTCTGTATCTAACCCCGTGCTGTACCTGTCCTGGGAGTGTTTGATAGGGGCTGTGTCAAGATTCTCACCAATGTGAAAGGTATAAATCGCAGCTACTCACTCACTGGCACAAAGAAATCTCGAATTTTTGATATCAAATTCGATCCTGGAAGATGAAACATTAATGACTAATCAAATCTGCAATTGACTGAGTGGATCCCAATCCCCTTCCCGTTCACTCCCACTGTACACAATCCCAATCCCCTTCCCGTTCACTCCCACTGTACACAATCCCAATCCCCTTCCCGTTCACTCCCACTGTACACAATCCCAATCCCCTTCCCGTTCACTCCCACTGTACACAATCCCAATCCCCTTCCCATTCACTCCCACTGTACACAATCCCAATCCCCTTCCCGTTCACTCCCACTGTACACAATCCCAATCCCAAACCCCTTCCCGTTCACTCCCACTGTACACAATCCCAATCCCCTTCCCATTCACTCCCACTGTACACAATCCCAATCCCAAACCCCTTCCCGTTCACTCCCACTGTACACAATCCCAATCCCCTTCCCGTTCACTCCCACTGTACACAATCCCAATCCCCTTCCCGTTCACTCCCACTGTACACAATCCCAATCCCCTTCCCGTTCACTCCCACTGTACACAATCCCAATCCCCTTCCCGTTCACTCCCACTGTACACAATCCCAATCCCCTTCCCGTTCACTCCCACTGTACACAATCCCAATCCCCTTCCCGTTCACTCCCACTGTACACAATCCCAATCCCCTTCCCATTCACTCCCACTGTACACAATCCCAATCCCCTTCCCGTTCACTCCCACTGTACACAATCCCAATCCCAAACCCCTTCCCGTTCACTCCCACTGTACACAATCCCAATCCCCTTCCCATTCACTCCCACTGTACACAATCCCAATCCCAAACCCCTTCCCGTTCACTCCCACTGTACACAATCCCAATCCCCTTCCCGTTCACTCCCACTGTACACAATCCCAATCCCCTTCCCGTTCACTCCCACTGTACACAATCCCAATCCCCTTCCCGTTCACTCCCACTGTACACAATCCCAATCCCCTTCCCGTTCACTCCCACTGTACACAATCCCAATCCCCTTCCCGTTCACTCCCACTGTACACAATCCCAATCCCCTTCCCGTTCACTCCCACTGTACACAATCCCAATCCCCTTCCCGTTCACTCCCACTGTACACAATCCCAATCCAAAACCCCTTCCCGTTCACTCCCACTGTACACAATCTCAATCCCCTTCCCATTCACCCCCACTGTACACAATCCCAATCCCAAACCCCTTCCCGTTCACTCCCACTGTACACAATCCCAATCCCCTTCCCGTTCACTCCCACTGTACACAATCCCAATCCCCTTCCCATTCACTCCCACTGTCCACAATCCCAATCCCCTTCCCATTCACCCCCACTGTACACAATCCCAATCCCAAACCCCTTCCCGTTCACTCCCACTGTACACAATCCCAATCCCCTTCCCATTCACCCCCACTGTACACAATCCCAATCCCAAACCCCTTCCCGTTCACTCCCACTGTACACAATCCCAATCCCCTTCCCGTTCACTCCCACTGTACACAATCCCAATCCCCTTCCCGTTCACTCCCACTGTACACAATCCCAATGGACCCAAACCCCTTCCTGTTCAGTCCCACTGTACAGAATCCCAATCCCAATCCCCTTCCCGATCACTCCCACTGTACACAACCCCAATGGACCCAAACCCCCTCCCGTTCACTCCCACTGTACACAACCCCAATCCCAAAGCCCTTCCCGTTCACTCCCACTGTACACAATCCCAATGGACCCAAACCCCCTCCCGTTCACTCCCACTGTACACAATCCCAATGGACCCAAACCACTTCCCATTCACTCCCACTGTACACAATCTCAATGGACCCAAACCCCTTCTCGTTCACTCCCACTGTACACAATCCCAATGGATCCAAACCCCTTCCCGTTCACTCCCACAGTACACAATCCCAATGGTCCAAACCCCTTCCCGTTCACTCCCACTGTACACAATCCCAATGGATCCAAACCCCTTCCCATTCACTCCCACTGTACACAATCCCAATGGATCCAAACCACTTCCCATTCACTCCCACTGTACACAATCCCAATCCTGTTCACTCCCACTGTACACAATCTCAATGGACCCAAACCCCTTCTCGTTCACTCCCACTGTACACAATCCCAATGGATCCAAACCCCTTCCCGTTCACTCCCACAGTACACAATCCCAATGGATCCAAACCCCTTCCCGTTCACTCCCACTGTATACAATCCCAATGGACCCAAACCCCTTCCCATTCACCCCCACTGTACACAATCCCAATCCCAAACCCCTTCCCATTCACTCGCACTGTACATAATCCCAATGGATCCAAACCCCTTCCTGTTCTCTCCCACTGTCCACAATCCCAATGGACCCAAACCCGTTCCCACTCACCCCCACTGTACACAATCCCAATCCCAAACCCCTTCCCATTCACTCGCACTGTACATAATCCCAATGGATCCAAACCCCTTCCCATTCACTCCCACTGTACACAATCCCAATGGATGCAAGACCCTTCCTGTTTGAGGTTTTGTTTATGTTTTTTTCAGTGGTGTACTTGGGACAGATAGGGGTTCGGGTTAGGGTTAGGGTTAGTGTTAGGGTTAGGGTCAGGTTAGGGGTTTGGGTTAGTGGCAGGGTTAGGGGTTAGGTTTAGTGTCAGGGTTTAGGGGTTAGGGTTAGGGGTTAGGGTTAGGGTTAGGGGTTAGTATCAGGGTTTGGGGTTAGTGTTAGGGTTGGGGTTAGTGTCAGAGTTAGGGGTTGGGGTTAGTGTCAGGGTTAGGGGTGACAGTTAGGGTCAGGGTTAGGGGTTAGGGATAGAGTTTAGGTTTTGGGTTAGGGGTTATGGTTAGGGTTAGGAGTTTGGGGTTAGAGTTTAGGTTAAGGTTAGGGTCAGGATTGGGGTTAGGGGTTAGGGTTAGGTGTTATGGTTAGGAGTTAGGGGTTAGGGTTAGGATTAGGAGTTCAGGGCTAGGGGTTAGGGTTGGTGTTAGGGTTAGGGTCAGGGTTAGGGTCAGGGTTAGGGTCAGGGTTCGGGTTAGGGTTAGGGGTTATGGTTAGTGTTGGGAGTTAGGGGTTACTGTTAGGGGTTCTGATTAAGGTTAGGAGTTAGGGGTTAGGATTAGGGTCAGGGTTAGGGTCAGGGTTAGGGTCAGGGTTCGGGTTAGGGTTAGGGGTTATGGTTAGTGTTGGGAGTTAGGGGTTAGGGGTTACTGTTAGGGGTTATGATTAAGGTTAGGAGTTAGGGGTTAGGATTAGGGTCAGGGTTAAGGGTTCGGCCTTAGGGTTAAGGTTATGGTTTGGGGTTATGGTTAGTGTACGGAGTTAAGGGTTAGGGTCAGAGTCAGGATTAGGGTTAGGGGTCATGGTTAGGAGTTTGGGGTGAGGGTTGGGGTTAGGGTCAGGGTCAGGATTAGGGGTTAGGGTTTATGGTTAGGAGTTTGGGGTGAGGGTTGGGTTTCGGGTCAGGGTTAGGGTTAGGGTCAGGGTTA
>NW_027590547.1:182500-268711 GCF_964213995.1 Mustelus asterias
GGCATTCATCTCTGCACAGAGAGGGGAGAGAATCAGTTCGAGGCAATGCCAGTATCCAGTAATACATTCATAAACCTTAAACAACCTGCACAGATACTAGCCAACCAGCAAGGCACTGCCACACCCAGACATACACTAAACAGGACACAGGCTGGACAGAGAGTTCAGCGCCCGACAAATAATAAAACATGGCTTTTAGCACACATCGAGTACCCCTGTGTATATTATAGAGAACAGCAGTCCCTGTGTATATTATAGAGAATAGCAGCTCCTGTATATATTATAGAGAATAGCAGCCCCTGTGCTATTTGGTAGGGGCGGCACGGTAGCACAGTGGTTAGCACTGCTGCTTCACAGCTCCAGGGTCCCGGGTTCAATTTCCGGCTCGGGTCACTGTCTGTGTCGAGTTTGCACATTCTCCTCGTGTCTGCGTGGGTTTCCTCCGGGTGCTCCGGTTTCCTCCCACAGTCCAAAGATGTGCGGGTTAGGTTGATTGGCCAGGTTAAAAATTGTCCCTTAGAATCCTAAAATGCGTAGATTAGTGGGTAAATATGTGGGGGTAGGGCCTGGGTGGGATTGTGGTGGCTGCAGACTCGATGGGCCGAATGGCCTCCTTCTGCACTGTAGGGTTTCTATGATTTCTATGATTCTTTCTAGTAGTCCCTGTGTATATTATAGAGAATAACAGCCCCTGTGTATATTATAGAGAATAGCTGTCGCTGTGTATATTATAGAGAATAGCAGCCCCTGTGTATATTATAGAGAATAGCAGCCCCTGTGTATATTATCGAGAAGAGCAGTCGCTGTGTATATTATAGAGAATAGCAGCCCCTGTGTATATTATAGAGAATAGCAGCCCCTGTGTATATTATAGAGAATAGCTGTCGCTGTGTATATTATAGAGAATAGCAGCCCCTGTGTATATTATAGAGAATAGCAGTCCCTGTGTATATTATAGAGAATAGCAGTCCCTGTGTATATTATAGAGAATAGCAGCCCCTGTGTATATTATAGAGAATAGCAGTCCCTGTGTATATTATAGAGAATAGCAGTCCCTGTGTATATTATAGAGAATAGCAGCCCCTGTGTATATTATAGAGAATAGCAGTCCCTGTGTATATTATAGAGAATAGCAGCCCCTGTGTATATTATAGAGAATAGCAGTCCCTGTGTATATTATAGAGAATAGCAGCCCCTGTGTATATTATAGAGAATAGCAGCCCCTGTGTATATTACAGAGAATAGCAGCCCCTGTGTATATTATATAGAATAACAACCCCTGTGTATATTATAGAGAATAGCAGCCCCTGTGTATATTACAGAGAATAGCAGCCCCTGTGTATATTATAGAGAATAGCAGCCCCTGTGTATATTATAGAGAATAGCAGCCCCTGTGTATATTATCGAGAATAGCAGCCCCTGTGTATATTATCGAGAATAGCAGCCCCTGTGTATATTATAGAGAATAGCAGCCCCTGTGTATATTATAGAGAATAGCAGCCCCTGTGTATATTATCGAGAATAGCAGCCCCTGTGTATATTATAGAGAATAGCAGCCCCTGTGCATATTATAGAGAATAGCAGCCCCTGTGTATATTATAGAGAATAGCAGCCCCTGTGTATATTATAGAGAATAACAGCCCCTGTGTATATTATAGAGAATAGCAGCCCCTGTGTATATTATAGAGAATAGCTGTCGCTGTGTATATTATAGAGAATAGCAGCCCCTGTGTATATTATAGAGAATAGCAGCCCCTGTGTATATTATAGAGAATAGCTGTCGCTGTGTATATTATAGAGAATAGCAGCCCCTGTGTATATGATAGAGAATAGCAGTCCCTGTGTATATTATAGAGAATAGCAGTCCCTGTGTATATTATAGAGAATAGCAGTCCCTGTGTATATTATAGAGAATAGCAGCCCCTGTGTATATTATAGAGAATAGCAGTCCCTGTGTATATTATAGAGAATAGCAGCCCCTGTGTATATTATAGAGAATAGCAGTCCCTGTGTATATTATAGAGAATAGCAGCCCCTGTGTATATTATAGAGAATAGCAGCCCCTGTGTATATTACAGAGAATAGCAGCCCCTGTGTATATTATATAGAATAACAACCCCTGTGTATATTATAGAGAATAGCAGCCCCTGTGTATATTACAGAGAATAGCAGCCCCTGTGTATATTATAGAGAATAGCAGCCCCTGTGTATATTATAGAGAATAGCAGCCCCTGTGTATATTATCGAGAATAGCAGCCCCTGTGTATATTATCGAGAATAGCAGCCCCTGTGTATATTATAGAGAATAGCAGCCCCTGTGTATATTATAGAGAATAGCAGCCCCTGTGTATATTATCGAGAATAGCAGCCCCTGTGTATATTATAGAGAATAGCAGCCCCTGTGTATATTATAGAGAATAGCAGCCCCTGTGTATATTATAGAGAATAGCAGCCCCTGTGTATATTATAGAGAATAGCAGCCCCTGTGTATATTATAGAGAATAGCAGTCCCTGTGTATATTATAGAGAATAGCAGTCACTGTGTATATTATAGAGAATAGCAGCCCCTGTGTATATTATAGAGAATAGCAGTCCCTGTGTATATTATAGATAATAGCAGTCACTGTGTATATTATAGAGAATAGCAGCCCCTGTGTATATTATAGAGAATAGCAGTCCCTGTGTATATTATAGATAATAGCAGTCACTGTGTATATTATAGAGAATAGCAGCCCCTGTGTATATTATAGAGAATAGCAGTCCCTGTGTATATTATAGAGAATAGCAGCCCCTGTGTATATTATAGAGAATAGCAGTCCCTGTGTATATTATAGAGAATAGCAGCCCCTGTGTATATTATAGAGAATAGCAGTCCCTGTGTATATTATAGAGAATAGCAGTCCCTGTGTATATTATAGATAATAGCAGTCACTGTGTATATTATAGAGAATAGCAGCCCCTGTGTATATTATAGAGAATAGCAGTCCCTGTGTATATTATAGAGAATAGCAGCTCCTGTGTATATTATAGAGAATAGCAGTCCCTGTGTATATTATAGAGAATAGCAGTCCCTGTGTATATTATAGAGAATAGCAGCCCCTGTGTATATTATAGAGAATAGCAGCCCCTGTGTATATTATAGAGAATAGCAGCCCCTGTGTATATTATAGAGAATAGCAGTCCCTGTGTATATTATAGAGAATAGCAGCCCCTGTGTATGTTATAGAGAATAGCAGTCCCTGTGTATATTATAGAGAATAGCAGTCCCTGTGTATATTATAGAGAATAGCAGTCCCTGTGTATATTATAGAGAATAGCAGTCCCCGTGTATATTATAGAGAATAGCAGCCCCTGTGTATATCATAGAGAATAGCAGTCCCTGTGTATATTATAGAGAATAACAGCCCCTGTGTATATTATAGAGAATAGCAGTCCCTGTGTATATTATAGAGAATAGCAGCCCCTGTGTATATTATAGAGAATAGCAGTCCCTGTGTATATTATAGAGAATAGCAGTCCCTGTGTATATTATAGATAATAGCAGTCACTGTGTATATTATAGAGAATAGCAGCCCCTGTGTATATTATAGAGAATAGCAGTCCCTGTGTATATTATAGAGAATAGCAGTCCCTGTGTATATTATAGAGAATAGCAGCCCCTGTGTATATTATAGAGAATAGCAGTCCCTGTGTATATTATAGAGAATAGCAGTCCCTGTGTATATTATAGAGAATAGCAGCCCCTGTGTATATTATAGAGAATAGCAGTCCCTGTGTATATTATAGAGAATAGCAGCCCCTGTGTATATTATAGAGAATAGCAGTCCCTGTGTATATTATAGAGAATAGCAGCCCCTGTGTATATTATAGAGAATAGCAGCCCCTGTGTATATTACAGAGAATAGCAGCCCCTGTGTATATTATATAGAATAACAACCCCTGTGTATATTATAGAGAATAGCAGCCCCTGTGTATATTACAGAGAATAGCAGCCCCTGTGTATATTATAGAGAATAGCAGCCCCTGTGTATATTATAGAGAATAGCAGCCCCTGTGTATATTATCGAGAATAGCAGCCCCTGTGTATATTATCGAGAATAGCAGCCCCTGTGTATATTATAGAGAATAGCAGCCCCTGTGTATATTATAGAGAATAGCAGCCCCTGTGTATATTATCGAGAATAGCAGCCCCTGTGTATATTATAGAGAATAGCAGCCCCTGTGCATATTATAGAGAATAGCAGCCCCTGTGTATATTATAGAGAATAGCAGCCCCTGTGTATATTATAGAGAATAACAGCCCCTGTGTATATTATAGAGAATAGCAGCCCCTGTGTATATTATAGAGAATAGCTGTCGCTGTGTATATTATAGAGAATAGCAGCCCCTGTGTATATTATAGAGAATAGCAGCCCCTGTGTATATTATAGAGAATAGCTGTCGCTGTGTATATTATAGAGAATAGCAGCCCCTGTGTATATGATAGAGAATAGCAGTCCCTGTGTATATTATAGAGAATAGCAGTCCCTGTGTATATTATAGAGAATAGCAGTCCCTGTGTATATTATAGAGAATAGCAGCCCCTGTGTATATTATAGAGAATAGCAGTCCCTGTGTATATTATAGAGAATAGCAGCCCCTGTGTATATTATAGAGAATAGCAGTCCCTGTGTATATTATAGAGAATAGCAGCCCCTGTGTATATTATAGAGAATAGCAGCCCCTGTGTATATTACAGAGAATAGCAGCCCCTGTGTATATTATATAGAATAACAACCCCTGTGTATATTATAGAGAATAGCAGCCCCTGTGTATATTACAGAGAATAGCAGCCCCTGTGTATATTATAGAGAATAGCAGCCCCTGTGTATATTATAGAGAATAGCAGCCCCTGTGTATATTATCGAGAATAGCAGCCCCTGTGTATATTATCGAGAATAGCAGCCCCTGTGTATATTATAGAGAATAGCAGCCCCTGTGTATATTATAGAGAATAGCAGCCCCTGTGTATATTATCGAGAATAGCAGCCCCTGTGTATATTATAGAGAATAGCAGCCCCTGTGTATATTATAGAGAATAGCAGCCCCTGTGTATATTATAGAGAATAGCAGCCCCTGTGTATATTATAGAGAATAGCAGCCCCTGTGTATATTATAGAGAATAGCAGTCCCTGTGTATATTATAGAGAATAGCAGTCACTGTGTATATTATAGAGAATAGCAGCCCCTGTGTATATTATAGAGAATAGCAGTCCCTGTGTATATTATAGATAATAGCAGTCACTGTGTATATTATAGAGAATAGCAGCCCCTGTGTATATTATAGAGAATAGCAGTCCCTGTGTATATTATAGATAATAGCAGTCACTGTGTATATTATAGAGAATAGCAGCCCCTGTGTATATTATAGAGAATAGCAGTCCCTGTGTATATTATAGAGAATAGCAGCCCCTGTGTATATTATAGAGAATAGCAGTCCCTGTGTATATTATAGAGAATAGCAGCCCCTGTGTATATTATAGAGAATAGCAGTCCCTGTGTATATTATAGAGAATAGCAGTCCCTGTGTATATTATAGATAATAGCAGTCACTGTGTATATTATAGAGAATAGCAGCCCCTGTGTATATTATAGAGAATAGCAGTCCCTGTGTATATTATAGAGAATAGCAGCTCCTGTGTATATTATAGAGAATAGCAGTCCCTGTGTATATTATAGAGAATAGCAGTCCCTGTGTATATTATAGAGAATAGCAGCCCCTGTGTATATTATAGAGAATAGCAGCCCCTGTGTATATTATAGAGAATAGCAGCCCCTGTGTATATTATAGAGAATAGCAGTCCCTGTGTATATTATAGAGAATAGCAGCCCCTGTGTATGTTATAGAGAATAGCAGTCCCTGTGTATATTATAGAGAATAGCAGTCCCTGTGTATATTATAGAGAATAGCAGTCCCTGTGTATATTATAGAGAATAGCAGTCCCCGTGTATATTATAGAGAATAGCAGCCCCTGTGTATATCATAGAGAATAGCAGTCCCTGTGTATATTATAGAGAATAACAGCCCCTGTGTATATTATAGAGAATAGCAGTCCCTGTGTATATTATAGAGAATAGCAGCCCCTGTGTATATTATAGAGAATAGCAGTCCCTGTGTATATTATAGAGAATAGCAGTCCCTGTGTATATTATAGATAATAGCAGTCACTGTGTATATTATAGAGAATAGCAGCCCCTGTGTATATTATAGAGAATAGCAGTCCCTGTGTATATTATAGAGAATAGCAGCTCCTGTGTATATTATAGAGAATAGCAGTCCCTGTGTATATTATAGAGAATAGCAGTCCCTGTGTATATTATAGAGAATAGCAGCCCCTGTGTATATTATAGAGAATAGCAGCCCCTGTGTATATTATAGAGAATAGCAGCCCCTGTGTATATTATAGAGAATAGCAGTCCCTGTGTATATTATAGAGAATAGCAGCCCCTGTGTATGTTATAGAGAATAGCAGTCCCTGTGTATATTATAGAGAATAGCAGTCCCTGTGTATATTATAGAGAATAGCAGTCCCTGTGTATATTATAGAGAATAGCAGTCCCCGTGTATATTATAGAGAATAGCAGCCCCTGTGTATATCATAGAGAATAGCAGTCCCTGTGTATATTATAGAGAATAACAGCCCCTGTGTATATTATAGAGAATAGCAGCCCCTGTGTATATTATAGAGAATAGCAGTCCCTGTGTATATTATAGAGAATAGCAGCTCCTGTGTATATTATAGAGAATAGCAGTCCCTGTGTATATTATAGAGAATAGCAGTCCCTGTGTATATTATAGAGAATAGCAGCCCCTGTGTATATTATAGAGAATAGCAGCCCCTGTGTATATTATAGAGAATAGCAGCCCCTGTGTATATTATAGAGAATAGCAGTCCCTGTGTATATTATAGAGAATAGCAGCCCCTGTGTATGTTATAGAGAATAGCAGTCCCTGTGTATATTATAGAGAATAGCAGTCCCTGTGTATATTATAGAGAATAGCAGTCCCTGTGTATATTATAGAGAATAGCAGTCCCTGTGTATATTATAGAGAATAGCAGCCCCTGTGTATATTATAGAGAATAGCAGTCCCTGTGTATATTATAGAGAATAGCAGCCCCTGTGTATATTATAGAGAATAGCAGCCCCTGTGTATATTACAGAGAATAGCAGCCCCTGTGTATATTATATAGAATAACAACCCCTGTGTATATTATAGAGAATAGCAGCCCCTGTGTATATTACAGAGAATAGCAGCCCCTGTGTATATTATAGAGAATAGCAGCCCCTGTGTATATTATAGAGAATAGCAGCCCCTGTGTATATTATCGAGAATAGCAGCCCCTGTGTATATTATCGAGAATAGCAGCCCCTGTGTATATTATAGAGAATAGCAGCCCCTGTGTATATTATAGAGAATAGCAGCCCCTGTGTATATTATCGAGAATAGCAGCCCCTGTGTATATTATAGAGAATAGCAGCCCCTGTGCATATTATAGAGAATAGCAGCCCCTGTGTATATTATAGAGAATAGCAGCCCCTGTGTATATTATAGAGAATAACAGCCCCTGTGTATATTATAGAGAATAGCAGCCCCTGTGTATATTATAGAGAATAGCTGTCGCTGTGTATATTATAGAGAATAGCAGCCCCTGTGTATATTATAGAGAATAGCAGCCCCTGTGTATATTATAGAGAATAGCTGTCGCTGTGTATATTATAGAGAATAGCAGCCCCTGTGTATATGATAGAGAATAGCAGTCCCTGTGTATATTATAGAGAATAGCAGTCCCTGTGTATATTATAGAGAATAGCAGTCCCTGTGTATATTATAGAGAATAGCAGCCCCTGTGTATATTATAGAGAATAGCAGTCCCTGTGTATATTATAGAGAATAGCAGCCCCTGTGTATATTATAGAGAATAGCAGTCCCTGTGTATATTATAGAGAATAGCAGCCCCTGTGTATATTATAGAGAATAGCAGCCCCTGTGTATATTACAGAGAATAGCAGCCCCTGTGTATATTATATAGAATAACAACCCCTGTGTATATTATAGAGAATAGCAGCCCCTGTGTATATTACAGAGAATAGCAGCCCCTGTGTATATTATAGAGAATAGCAGCCCCTGTGTATATTATAGAGAATAGCAGCCCCTGTGTATATTATCGAGAATAGCAGCCCCTGTGTATATTATCGAGAATAGCAGCCCCTGTGTATATTATAGAGAATAGCAGCCCCTGTGTATATTATAGAGAATAGCAGCCCCTGTGTATATTATCGAGAATAGCAGCCCCTGTGTATATTATAGAGAATAGCAGCCCCTGTGTATATTATAGAGAATAGCAGCCCCTGTGTATATTATAGAGAATAGCAGCCCCTGTGTATATTATAGAGAATAGCAGCCCCTGTGTATATTATAGAGAATAGCAGTCCCTGTGTATATTATAGAGAATAGCAGTCACTGTGTATATTATAGAGAATAGCAGCCCCTGTGTATATTATAGAGAATAGCAGTCCCTGTGTATATTATAGATAATAGCAGTCACTGTGTATATTATAGAGAATAGCAGCCCCTGTGTATATTATAGAGAATAGCAGTCCCTGTGTATATTATAGATAATAGCAGTCACTGTGTATATTATAGAGAATAGCAGCCCCTGTGTATATTATAGAGAATAGCAGTCCCTGTGTATATTATAGAGAATAGCAGCCCCTGTGTATATTATAGAGAATAGCAGTCCCTGTGTATATTATAGAGAATAGCAGCCCCTGTGTATATTATAGAGAATAGCAGTCCCTGTGTATATTATAGAGAATAGCAGTCCCTGTGTATATTATAGATAATAGCAGTCACTGTGTATATTATAGAGAATAGCAGCCCCTGTGTATATTATAGAGAATAGCAGTCCCTGTGTATATTATAGAGAATAGCAGCTCCTGTGTATATTATAGAGAATAGCAGTCCCTGTGTATATTATAGAGAATAGCAGTCCCTGTGTATATTATAGAGAATAGCAGCCCCTGTGTATATTATAGAGAATAGCAGCCCCTGTGTATATTATAGAGAATAGCAGCCCCTGTGTATATTATAGAGAATAGCAGTCCCTGTGTATATTATAGAGAATAGCAGCCCCTGTGTATGTTATAGAGAATAGCAGTCCCTGTGTATATTATAGAGAATAGCAGTCCCTGTGTATATTATAGAGAATAGCAGTCCCTGTGTATATTATAGAGAATAGCAGTCCCCGTGTATATTATAGAGAATAGCAGCCCCTGTGTATATCATAGAGAATAGCAGTCCCTGTGTATATTATAGAGAATAACAGCCCCTGTGTATATTATAGAGAATAGCAGTCCCTGTGTATATTATAGAGAATAGCAGCCCCTGTGTATATTATAGAGAATAGCAGTCCCTGTGTATATTATAGAGAATAGCAGTCCCTGTGTATATTATAGATAATAGCAGTCACTGTGTATATTATAGAGAATAGCAGCCCCTGTGTATATTATAGAGAATAGCAGTCCCTGTGTATATTATAGAGAATAGCAGTCCCTGTGTATATTATAGAGAATAGCAGCCCCTGTGTATATTATAGAGAATAGCAGTCCCTGTGTATATTATAGAGAATAGCAGTCCCTGTGTATATTATAGAGAATAGCAGCCCCTGTGTATATTATAGAGAATAGCAGTCCCTGTGTATATTATAGAGAATAGCAGCCCCTGTGTATATTATAGAGAATAGCAGTCCCTGTGTATATTATAGAGAATAGCAGCCCCTGTGTATATTATAGAGAATAGCAGCCCCTGTGTATATTACAGAGAATAGCAGCCCCTGTGTATATTATATAGAATAACAACCCCTGTGTATATTATAGAGAATAGCAGCCCCTGTGTATATTACAGAGAATAGCAGCCCCTGTGTATATTATAGAGAATAGCAGCCCCTGTGTATATTATAGAGAATAGCAGCCCCTGTGTATATTATCGAGAATAGCAGCCCCTGTGTATATTATCGAGAATAGCAGCCCCTGTGTATATTATAGAGAATAGCAGCCCCTGTGTATATTATAGAGAATAGCAGCCCCTGTGTATATTATCGAGAATAGCAGCCCCTGTGTATATTATAGAGAATAGCAGCCCCTGTGCATATTATAGAGAATAGCAGCCCCTGTGTATATTATAGAGAATAGCAGCCCCTGTGTATATTATAGAGAATAACAGCCCCTGTGTATATTATAGAGAATAGCAGCCCCTGTGTATATTATAGAGAATAGCTGTCGCTGTGTATATTATAGAGAATAGCAGCCCCTGTGTATATTATAGAGAATAGCAGCCCCTGTGTATATTATAGAGAATAGCTGTCGCTGTGTATATTATAGAGAATAGCAGCCCCTGTGTATATGATAGAGAATAGCAGTCCCTGTGTATATTATAGAGAATAGCAGTCCCTGTGTATATTATAGAGAATAGCAGTCCCTGTGTATATTATAGAGAATAGCAGCCCCTGTGTATATTATAGAGAATAGCAGTCCCTGTGTATATTATAGAGAATAGCAGCCCCTGTGTATATTATAGAGAATAGCAGTCCCTGTGTATATTATAGAGAATAGCAGCCCCTGTGTATATTATAGAGAATAGCAGCCCCTGTGTATATTACAGAGAATAGCAGCCCCTGTGTATATTATATAGAATAACAACCCCTGTGTATATTATAGAGAATAGCAGCCCCTGTGTATATTACAGAGAATAGCAGCCCCTGTGTATATTATAGAGAATAGCAGCCCCTGTGTATATTATAGAGAATAGCAGCCCCTGTGTATATTATCGAGAATAGCAGCCCCTGTGTATATTATCGAGAATAGCAGCCCCTGTGTATATTATAGAGAATAGCAGCCCCTGTGTATATTATAGAGAATAGCAGCCCCTGTGTATATTATCGAGAATAGCAGCCCCTGTGTATATTATAGAGAATAGCAGCCCCTGTGTATATTATAGAGAATAGCAGCCCCTGTGTATATTATAGAGAATAGCAGCCCCTGTGTATATTATAGAGAATAGCAGCCCCTGTGTATATTATAGAGAATAGTAGTCCCTGTGTATATTATAGAGAATAGCAGTCACTGTGTATATTATAGAGAATAGCAGCCCCTGTGTATATTATAGAGAATAGCAGTCCCTGTGTATATTATAGATAATAGCAGTCACTGTGTATATTATAGAGAATAGCAGCCCCTGTGTATATTATAGAGAATAGCAGTCCCTGTGTATATTATAGATAATAGCAGTCACTGTGTATATTATAGAGAATAGCAGCCCCTGTGTATATTATAGAGAATAGCAGTCCCTGTGTATATTATAGAGAATAGCAGCCCCTGTGTATATTATAGAGAATAGCAGTCCCTGTGTATATTATAGAGAATAGCAGCCCCTGTGTATATTATAGAGAATAGCAGTCCCTGTGTATATTATAGAGAATAGCAGTCCCTGTGTATATTATAGATAATAGCAGTCACTGTGTATATTATAGAGAATAGCAGCCCCTGTGTATATTATAGAGAATAGCAGTCCCTGTGTATATTATAGAGAATAGCAGCTCCTGTGTATATTATAGAGAATAGCAGTCCCTGTGTATATTATAGAGAATAGCAGTCCCTGTGTATATTATAGAGAATAGCAGCCCCTGTGTATATTATAGAGAATAGCAGCCCCTGTGTATATTATAGAGAATAGCAGCCCCTGTGTATATTATAGAGAATAGCAGTCCCTGTGTATATTATAGAGAATAGCAGCCCCTGTGTATGTTATAGAGAATAGCAGTCCCTGTGTATATTATAGAGAATAGCAGTCCCTGTGTATATTATAGAGAATAGCAGTCCCTGTGTATATTATAGAGAATAGCAGTCCCCGTGTATATTATAGAGAATAGCAGCCCCTGTGTATATCATAGAGAATAGCAGTCCCTGTGTATATTATAGAGAATAACAGCCCCTGTGTATATTATAGAGAATAGCAGTCCCTGTGTATATTATAGAGAATAGCAGCCCCTGTGTATATTATAGAGAATAGCAGTCCCTGTGTATATTATAGAGAATAGCAGTCCCTGTGTATATTATAGATAATAGCAGTCACTGTGTATATTATAGAGAATAGCAGCCCCTGTGTATATTATAGAGAATAGCAGTCCCTGTGTATATTATAGAGAATAGCAGCTCCTGTGTATATTATAGAGAATAGCAGTCCCTGTGTATATTATAGAGAATAGCAGTCCCTGTGTATATTATAGAGAATAGCAGCCCCTGTGTATATTATAGAGAATAGCAGCCCCTGTGTATATTATAGAGAATAGCAGCCCCTGTGTATATTATAGAGAATAGCAGTCCCTGTGTATATTATAGAGAATAGCAGCCCCTGTGTATGTTATAGAGAATAGCAGTCCCTGTGTATATTATAGAGAATAGCAGTCCCTGTGTATATTATAGAGAATAGCAGTCCCTGTGTATATTATAGAGAATAGCAGTCCCCGTGTATATTATAGAGAATAGCAGCCCCTGTGTATATCATAGAGAATAGCAGTCCCTGTGTATATTATAGAGAATAACAGCCCCTGTGTATATTATAGAGAATAGCAGCCCGTGTATATTATAGAGAATAGCAGTCCCTGTGTATATTATAGAGAATAGCAGCCCCTGTGTATATTATATAGAATAGCAGTCCCTGTGTATATTATAGAGAATAGCAGCCCGTGTATATTATAGAGAATAGCAGCCCCTGTGTATATTATATAGAATAGCAGTCCCTGTGTATATTATAGAGAATAGCAGCCCGTGTATATTATAGAGAATAGCAGTCCCTGTGTATATTATAGAGAATAGCAGTCCCTGTGTATATTATAGAGAATAGCAGCCCCTGTGTATATTATAGAGAATAGCAGCCCCTGTGTATATTATAGAGAATAGCAGTCCCTGTGTATATTATAGAGAATAGCAGCCTCTGTGTATATTATAGAGAATAGCAGTCCCTGTGGATATTATAGAGAATAGCAGCCCCTGTGTATATTATAGAGAATAGCAGTCCCTGTGTATATTATAGAGAATAGCAGCCCCTGTGTATATTATAGAGAATAGCAGTCCCTGTGTATATTATAGAGAATAGCAGTCCCTGTGTATATTATAGAGAATAGCAGCCCCTGTGTATATTATAGAGAATAGCAGTCCCTGTGTATATTATAGAGAATAGCAGCCCCTGTGTATATTATAGAGAATATCAGTCCCTGTGTATATTATAGAGAATAGCAGTCCCTGTGTATATTATAGAGAATAGCAGTCCCTGTGTATATTATAGAGAATAGCAGCCCCTGTGTATATTATAGAGAATAGCAGTCCCTGTGTATATAATAGAGAATAACAGCCCCTGTGTATATTATAGAGAATAGCAGTCCCTGTGTATATTATAGAGAATAGCAGTCCCTGTGTATATTATAGAGAATAGCAGTCCCTGTGTATATTATAGAGAATAACAGCCCCTGTGTATATTATAGAGAATAGCAGCCCCTGTGTATATTATAGAGAATAGCAGTCCCTGTGTATATTATAGAGAATAGCAGCCCCTGTGTATATTATAGAGAATAGCAGTCCCTGTGTATATTATAGAGAATAGCAGTCCCTGTGTATATTATAGAGAATAGCAGCCCCTGTGTATATTATAGAGAATAGCAGTCCCTGTGTATATTATAGAGAATAGCAGCCCGTGTATATTATAGAGAATAGCAGTCCCTGTGTATATTATAGAGAATAGCAGTCCCTGTGTATATTATAGAGAATAGCAGTCCCTGTGTATATTATAGAGAATAGCAGTCCCTGTGTATATTATAGAGAATAGCAGTCCCTGTGTATATTATAGAGAATAGCAGTCCCTGTGTATATTATAGAGAATACCAGTCCCTGTGTATATTATAGAGAATAGCAGCCCCTGTGTATATTATAGAGAATAGCAGTCCCTGTGTATATTATAGAGAATAGCAGCCCCTGTGTATATTATAGAGAATAGCAGTCCCTGTGTATATTATAGAGAATAGCAGTCCCTGTGTATATTATAGAGAATAGCAGCCCCTGTGTATATTATAGAGAATAGCAGTCCCTGTGTATATTATAGAGAATAGCAGTCCCTGTGTATATTATAGAGAATAGCAGCCCCTGTGTATATTATAGAGAATAGCAGTCCCTGTGTATATTATAGAGAATAGCAGCCCCTGTGTATATTATAGAGAATAGCAGCCCCTGTGTATATTATAGAGAATAGCAGTCCCTGTGTATATTATAGAGAATAGCAGTCCCTGTGTATATTACAGAGAATAGCAGCCCCTGTGTATATTATAGAGAATAGCAGTCCCTGTGTATATTATAGAGAATAGCAGCCCCTGTGTATATTATAGAGAATAGCAGTCCCTGTGTATATTATAGAGAATAGCAGTCCCTGTGTATATTATAGAGAATAGCAGCCCCTGTGTATATTATAGAGAATAGCAGCCCCTGTGTATATTATAGAGAATAGCAGTCCCTGTGTATATTATAGAGAATAGCAGCCTCTGTGTATATTATAGAGAATAGCAGTCCCTGTGGATATTATAGAGAATAGCAGCCCCTGTCTATATTATAGAGAATAGCAGTCCCTGTGTATATTATAGAGAATAGCAGCCCCTGTGTATATTATAGAGAATAGCAGTCCCTGTGTATATTATAGAGAATAGCAGTCCCTGTGTATATTATAGAGAATATCAGTCCCTGTGTATATTATAGAGAATAGCAGTCCCTGTGTATATTATAGAGAATAGCAGTCCCTGTGTATATTATAGAGAATAGCAGCCCCTGTGTATATTATAGAGAATAGCAGTCCCTGTGTATATAATAGAGAATAACAGCCCCTGTGTATATTATAGAGAATAGCAGTCCCTGTGTATATTATAGAGAATAGCAGTCCCTGTGTATATTATAGAGAATAGCAGTCCCTGTGTATATTATAGAGAATAACAGCCCCTGTGTATATTATAGAGAATAGCAGCCCCTGTGTATATTATAGAGAATAGCAGTCCCTGTGTATATTATAGAGAATAGCAGCCCCTGTGTATATTATAGAGAATAGCAGTCCCTGTGTATATTATAGAGAATAGCAGTCCCTGTGTATATTATAGAGAATAGCAGCCCCTGTGTATATTATAGAGAATAGCAGTCCCTGTGTATATTATAGAGAATAGCAGCCCGTGTATATTATAGAGAATAGCAGTCCCTGTGTATATTATAGAGAATAGCAGTCCCTGTGTATATTATAGAGAATAGCAGTCCCTGTGTATATTATAGAGAATAGCAGTCCCTGTGTATATTATAGAGAATAGCAGTCCCTGTGTATATTATAGAGAATAGCAGTCCCTGTGTATATTATAGAGAATACCAGTCCCTGTGTATATTATAGAGAATAGCAGCCCCTGTGTATATTATAGAGAATAGCAGTCCCTGTGTATATTATAGAGAATAGCAGCCCCTGTGTATATTATAGAGAATAGCAGTCCCTGTGTATATTATAGAGAATAGCAGTCCCTGTGTATATTATAGAGAATAGCAGCCCCTGTGTATATTATAGAGAATAGCAGTCCCTGTGTATATTATAGAGAATAGCAGTCCCTGTGTATATTATAGAGAATAGCAGCCCCTGTGTATATTATAGAGAATAGCAGTCCCTGTGTATATTATAGAGAATAGCAGCCCCTGTGTATATTATAGAGAATAGCAGCCCCTGTGTATATTATAGAGAATAGCAGTCCCTGTGTATATTATAGAGAATAGCAGTCCCTGTGTATATTACAGAGAATAGCAGCCCCTGTGTATATTATAGAGAATAGCAGTCCCTGTGTATATTATAGAGAATAGCAGCCCCTGTGTATATTATAGAGAATAGCAGTCCCTGTGTATATTATAGAGAATAGCAGTCCCTGTGTATATTATAGAGAATAGCAGCCCCTGTGTATATTATAGAGAATAGCAGTCCCTGTGTATATTATAGAGAATAACAGCCCCTGTGTATATTATAGAGAATAGCAGTCCCTGTGTATATTATAGAGAATAGCAGCCCCTGTGTATATTATAGAGAATAGCAGCCCCTGTGTATATTATAGAGAATAGCAGCCCCTGTGTATATTATGGAGAATAGCAGTCCCTGTGTATATTATAGAGAATAGCAGCCCCTGTGTATATTATAGAGAATAGCAGCCCCTGTGTATATTATGGAGAATAGCAGTCCCTGTGTATATTATAGAGAATAGCAGCCCCTGTGTATATTATAGAGAATAGCAGTCCCTGTGTATATTATAGAGAATAGCAGCCCCTGTGTCTATTATAGAGAATAGCAGCCCCTGTGTATATTATAGAGAATAGCAGCCCCTGTGTATATTATAGAGAATAACAGCCCCTGTGTATATTATAGAGAATAGCAGCCCCTGTGTATATTATAGAGAATAGCAGTCCCTGTGTATATTATAGAGAATAGCAGTCCCTGTGTATATTATAGAGAATAGCAGTCCCTGTGTATATTATAGAGAATAGCAGCCCCTGTGTATATTATAGAGAATAGCAGCCCCTGTGTATATTATAGAGAATAACAGCCCCTGTGTATATTATAGAGAATAGCAGCCTGTGTATATTATAGAGAATAGCAGTCCCTGTGTATATTATAGGGAATAGCAGTCCCTGTGTATATTATAGAGAATAGCAGCCCCTGTGTATATTATAGAGAATAGCAGTCCCTGTGTATATTATAGAGAATAGCAGCCCCTGTGTATATTATAGAGAATAGCAGCCCCTGTGTATATTATAGAGAATAACAGCCCCTGTGTATATTATAGAGAATAGCAGCCCCTGTGTATATTATAGAGAATAGCAGTCCCTGTGTATATTATAGAGAATAGCAGTCCCTGTGTATATTATAGAGAATAGCAGTCCCTGTGTATATTATAGAGAATAGCAGCCCCTGTGTATATTATAGAGAATAGCAGCCCCTGTGTATATTATAGAGAATAGCAGCCGCTGTGTATATTATAGAGAATAGCACCCCCTGTGTATATTATAGAGAATAGCAGCCCCTGTGTATATTATAGAGAATAGCAGCCCCTGTGTATATTATGGAGAATAGCAGTCCCTGTGTATATTATAGAGAATAGCAGTCCCTGTGTATATTATAGAGAATAGCAGTCCCTGTGTATATTACAGAGAATAGCAGTCCCTGTGTATATTATAGAGAATAGCAGCCCCTGTGTATATTATAGAGAATAGCAGCCCCTGTGTATATTATAGAGAGTAGCAGTCCCTGTGTATATTATAGAGAATAGCAGTCCCTGTGTATATTATAGAGAATAGCAGCCCCTGTGTATATTATAGAGAATAGCAGCCCCTGTGTATATTATAGAGAGTAGCAGTCCCTGTGTATATTATAGAGAATAGCAGTCCCTGTGTATATTATAGAGAATAGCAGCCCCTGTGTATATTATAGAGAATAGCAGTCCCTGTGTATATTATAGAGAATAGCAGCCCCTGTGTATATTATAGAGAATAGCAGCCCCTGTGTATATTATAGAGAAAGCAGTCCCTGTGTATATTACAGAGAATAGCAGTCCCTGTGTATATTATAGAGAATAGCAGTCCCTGTGTATATTATAGAGAATAGCAGCCCCTGTGTATATTATAGAGAGTAGCAGTCCCTGTGTATATTATAGAGAATAGCAGTCCCTGTGTATATTATAGAGAATAGCAGTCCCTGTGTATATTATAGAGAATAGCAGTCCCTGTGTATATTACAGAGAATAGCAGTCCCTGTGTATATTATAGGGAATAGCAGTCCCTGTGTATATTATAGAGAATAGCAGCCCCTGTGTATATTATAGAGAGTAGCAGTCCCTGTGTATATTATAGAGAATAGCAGTCCCTGTGTATATTATAGAGAATAGCAGTCCCTGTGTATATTATAGAGAATAGCAGTCCCTGTGTATATTATAGAGAATAGCAGCCCCTGTGTATATTATAGAGAGTAGCAGTCCCTGTGTATATTATAGAGAATAGCAGTCCCTGTGTATATTATAGAGAATAGCAGTCCCTGTGTATATTATAGAGAATAGCAGTCCCTGTGTATATTATAGAGAATAGCAGTCCCTGTGTATATTACAGAGAATAGCAGTCCCTGTGTATATTATAGAGAATAGCAGTCCCTGTGTATATTATAGAGAATAGCAGCCCCTGTGTATATTATAGAGAGTAGCAGTCCCTGTGTATATTATAGAGAATAGCAGTCCCTGTGTATATTATAGAGAATAGCAGTCCCTGTGTATATTATAGAGAATAGCAGCCCCTGTGTATATTATAGAGAAAAGCAGCCCCTGTGTATATTATAGAGAATAGCAGTCCCTGTGTATATTATAGAGAACTGCAGTCCCTGTGTATATTATAGAGAATAGCACCCCCTGTGTATATTATAGAGAATAGCAGCCCCTGTGTATATTATAGAGAATAGCAGCCCCTGTGTATATTATGGAGAATAGCAGTCCCTGTGTATATTATAGAGAATAGCAGTCCCTGTGTATATTATAGAGAATAGCAGTCCCTGTGTATATTACAGAGAATAGCAGTCCCTGTGTATATTATAGAGAATAGCAGCCCCTGTGTATATTATAGAGAATAGCAGCCCCTGTGTATATTATAGAGAGTAGCAGTCCCTGTGTATATTATAGAGAATAGCAGTCCCTGTGTATATTATAGAGAATAGCAGCCCCTGTGTATATTATAGAGAATAGCAGCCCCTGTGTATATTATAGAGAGTAGCCGTCCCTGTGTATATTATAGAGAATAGCAGTCCCTGTGTATATTATAGAGAATAGCAGCCCCTGTGTATATTATAGAGAATAGCAGTCCCTGTGTATATTATAGAGAATAGCAGCCCCTGTGTATATTATAGAGAATAGCAGCCCCTGTGTATATTATAGAGAATAGCAGTCCCTGTGTATATTACAGAGAATAGCAGTCCCTGTGTATATTATAGAGAGTAGCAGTCCCTGTGTATATTATAGAGAATAGCAGTCCCTGTGTATATCATAGAGAATAGCAGTCCCTGTGTATATTATAGAGAATAGCAGTCCCTGTGTATATTATAGAGAATAGCAGTCCCTGTGTATATTACAGAGAATAGCAGTCCCTGTGTATATTATAGAGAATAGCAGTCCCTGTGTATATTATAGAGAATAGCAGCCCCTGTGTATATTATAGAGAGTAGCAGTCCCTGTGTATATTATAGAGAATAGCAGTCCCTGTGTATATTATAGAGAATAGCAGTCCCTGTGTATATTATAGAGAATAGCAGTCCCTGTGTATATTATAGAGAATAGCAGCCCCTGTGTATATTATAGAGAGTAGCAGTCCCTGTGTATATTATAGAGAATAGCAGTCCCTGTGTATATTATAGAGAATAGCAGTCCCTGTGTATATTATAGAGAATAGCAGGTCCTGTGTATATTATAGAGAATAGCAGTCCCTGTGTATATTACAGAGAATAGCAGTCCCTGTGTATATTATAGAGAATAGCAGTCCCTGTGTATATTATAGAGATTAGCAGCCCCTGTGTATATTATAGAGAGTAGCAGTCCCTGTGTATATTATAGAGAATAGCAGTCCCTGTGTATATTATAGAGAATAGCAGTCCCTGTGTATATTATAGAGAATAGCAGTCCCTGTGTATATTATAGAGAATAGCAGCCCCTGTGTATATTATAGAGAATAGCAGCCCCTGTGAATATTATAGAGAATAGCAGCCCCTGTGTATATTTCAGAGAATAGCAGCCCCTGTGTATATTATAGAGAATAGCAGTCCCTGTGTATATTATAGAGAATAGCAGTCCCTGTGTATATTATAGAGAATAGCAGTCCCTGTGTATATTATAGAGAATAGCAGCCCCTGTGTATATTATAGAGAATAGCAGCCGCTGTGTATATTATAGAGAATAGCAGCCCCTGTGTATATTATAGAGAATAGCAGTCCCTGTGTATATTATAGAGAATAGCAACCCCTGTGTATATTATAGAGAATAGCAGTCCCTGTGTATATTATAGAGAATAGCAGCCCCTGTGTATATTATAGAGAAAAGCAGCCCCTGTGTATATTATAGAGAATAGCAGTCCCTGTGTATATTATAGAGAACTGCAGTCCCTGTGTATATTACAGAGAATAGCAGTCCCTGTGTATATTATAGAGAATAGCAGTCCCTGTGTATATTATAGAGAATAGCAGTCCCTGTGTATATTACAGAGAATAGCAGCCCCTGTGTATATTATAGAGAATAACAACCCCTGTGTATATTATAGAGAATAGCAGCCCCTGTGTATATTATAGAGAATAGCAGTCCCTGTGTATATTATAGAGAATAGCAGCCCCTGTGTATATTATAGAGAATAGCAGCCCCTGTGTATATTATAGAGAATAGCAGTCCCTGTGTATATTATAGAGAACTGCAGTCCCTGTGTATATTATAGAGAATAGCAGTCCCTGTGTATATTACAGAGAATTGCAGCCCCTGTGTATATTATAGAGAATAACAACCCCTGTGTATATTATAGAGAAAAGCAGTCCCTGTGTATATTATAGAGAATAGCAGCCGCTGTGTATATTATAGAGAATAGCAGCCCCTGTGTATATTACAGAGAATAGCAGTCCCTGTGTATATTATAGAGAACTGCAGTCCCTGTGTATATTATAGAGAATAGCAGTCCCTGTGTATATTACAGAGAATAGCAGCCCCTGTGTATATTATAGAGAATAACAACCCCTGTGTATATTATAGAGAATAGCAGTCCCTGTGTATATTATAGAGAATAGCAGCTCCTGTGTATATTATAGAGAATAGCAGCCCCTGTGTATATTATAGAGAATAGCAGCCCCTGTGTATATTATAGAGAACTGCAGTCCCTGTGTATATTATAGAGAATAGCAGCCCCTGTGTATATTATAGAGAATAGCAGTCCCTGTGTATATTATAGAGAATAGCAGTCCCTGTGTATATTATAGAGAATAGCAGTCCCTGTGTATATTATAGAGAATAGCAGCCCCTGTGTATATTATAGAGAATAGCAGTCCCTGTGTATATTATAGAGAATAGCAGTCCCTGTGTATATTATAGAGAATAGCAGTCCCTGTGTATATTATAGAGAATAGCAGCCCCTGTGTATATTATAGAGAATAGCAGCCCCTGTGTATATTATAGAGAATAGCAGCCCCTGTGTATATTATAGAGAATAGCAGTCCCTGTGTATATTATAGAGAATAGCAGTCCCTGTGTATATTATAGAGAATAGCAGTCCCTGTGTATATTATAGAGAATAGCAGCCCCTGTGTATATTATAGAGAATAGCAGCCCCTGTGTATATTATAGAGAATAGCAGCCCCTGTGTATATTATAGAGAATAGCAGTCCCTGTGTATATTACAGAGAATAGAAGTCCCTGTGTATATTATAGAGAATAGCAGCCCCTGTGTATATTATAGAGAATAGCAGTCCCTGTGTATATTATAGAGAATAGCAGCCCCTGTGTATATTATAGAGAATAGCACCCCCTGTGTATATTATAGAGAATAGCAGCCCCTGTGTATATTACAGAGAATAGAAGTCCCTGTGTATATTATAGAGAACTGCAGTCCCTGTGTATATTATAGAGAATAGCAGCCCCTGTGGATATTACAGAGAATAGAAGTCCCTGTGTATATTATAGAGAACTGCAGTCCCTGTGTATATTATAGAGAATAGCAGCCCCTGTGTATATTATAGAGAATAGCAGCTCCTGTGTATATTATAGAGAGTAGCAGTCCCTGTGTATATTATAGAGAATAGCAGCCCCTGTGTATATTATAGAGAATAGCAGTCCCTGTGTATATTATAGAGAATAGCAGCCCCTGTGTATATTATAGAGAGTAGCAGTCCCTGTGTATATTATAGAGAATAGCAGCCCCTGTGTATATTATAGAGAATAGCAGCCCCTGTGTATATTATAGAGAATAGCAGCCCCTGTGTATATTGTAGAGAATAGCAGCCCCTGTGTATATTATAGAGAATAGCAGCCACTGTGTATATTATAGAGAATAGCAGTCACTGTGTATATTATAGAGAATAGCAGCCCCTGTGTATATTACAGAGAATAGAAGTCCCTGTGTATATTATAGAGAACTGCAGTCCCTGTGTATATTATAGAGAATAGCAGCCCCTGTGTATATTATAGAGAATAGCAGCTCCTGTGTATATTATAGAGAATAACAGCCCCTGTGTATATTATAGAGAATAGCAGTCCCTGTGTATATTATAGAGAATAGCAGCCCCTGTGTATATTATAGAGAATAGCAGCCACTGTGTATATTATAGAGAATAGCAGCCCCTGTGTATATTATAGAGAATAGCAGTCCCTGTGTATATTATACAGAATAGCAGTCCCTGTGTATATTATAGAGAATAGCAGCCACTGTGTATATTATAGAGAATAGCAGCCACTGTGTATATTATAGAGAATAGCAGCCCCTGTGTATATTATAGAGAATAGCAGCCCCTGTGTATATTATAGAGAATAGCAGCCACTGTGTATATTATAGAGAATAGCAGCCACTGTGTATGTTATAGAGAATAGCAGCCCCTGTGTATATTATAGAGAATAGCAGCCACTGTGTATATTATAGAGAATAGCAGCCCCTGTGTATATTATAGAGAATAGCAGCCCCTGTGTATATTATAGAGAATAGCAGCCCCTGTGTATATTATAGAGAATAGCAGCTCCTGTGTATATTATAGAGAATAACAGCCCCTGTGTATATTATAGAGAATAGCAGTCCCTGTGGATATTATAGAGAATAGCAGTCCCTGTGTATATTATAGAGAATAGCAGTCCCTGTGTATATTATAGAGAATAGCAGCCCCTGTGTATATTATAGAGAATAGCAGCCCCTGTGTATATTATAGAGAATAGCAGCCCCTGTGTATATTATAGAGAATAGCGGCCCCTGTGTATATTACAGAGAATAGCAGCACCTGTGTATATTATAGAGAATAAGAACCCCTGTGTATATTATAGAGAATAGCAGTCCCTGTGTATATTACAGAGAATAGCAGCACCTGTGTATATTATAGAGAATAGCAGTCCCTGTGTATATTATAGAGAATAGCAGCCGCTGTGTATATTATAGAGAATAGCAGCCTCTGTGTATATTATAGAGAACTGCAGTCCCTGTGTATATTATAGAGAATAGCAGCTCCTGTGTATATTATAGAGAATAGCAGTCCCTGTGTATATTATAGAGAATAGCAGTCCCTGTGTATATTATAGAGAATAGCAGCCGCTGTGTATATTATAGAGAATAGCAGCCCCTGTGTATATTATAGAGAACTGCAGTCCCTGTGTATATTATAGAGAATAGCAGTCCCTGTGTATATTATAGAGAATAACAGCCCCTGTGTATATTATAGAGAATAGCAGCCCCTGTGTATATTATAGAGAATAGCAGCCCCTGTGTATATTATAGAGAATAGCAGTCCCTGTGTATATTATAGAGAATAGCAGCTCCTGTGTATATTATAGAGAATAGCAGCACCTGTGTATATTATAGAGAATATCAGCCCCTGTGTATATTATAGAGAATAGCAGCCCCTGTGTATATTATAGAGAATAGCAGTCCCTGTGTATATTATAGAGAATAGCAGTCCCTGTGTATATTATAGAGAATAGCAGTCCCTGTGTCTCTTATAGAGAATAGCAGCCCCTGTGTATATTACAGAGAATAGCAGTCCCTGTGTATATTATAGATAATAGCAGTCCCTGTGTATATTATATAGAATAGCAGCCCCTGTGTCTATTATAGAGAATAGCAGTCGCTGTGTATATTATAGAGAATAGCAGTCCCTGTGTATATTATATAGAATAGCAGCCCCTGTGTCTATTATAGAGAATAGCAGTCGCTGTGTATATTATAGAGAATAGCAGTCCCCGTGTATATTATCGAGAATAGCAGTCGCTGTGTACATTATAGAGAATAGCAGTCCCTGTGTATATTATAGAGAATAGCAGTCCCTGTGTATATTATAGAGAATAGCAGCCCCAGTGTATATTATAGAGAATAGCAGCCCCTGTGTATATTATAGAGAATAGCAGTCCTGTGTATATTATAGAGAATAGCAGCTCCTGTATATATTACAGAGAATAGCAGTCCCTGTGTATATTATAGAGAATAGCAGTCCCTGTGTATATTATAGAGTATAGCACCCCCTGAGTATATTATATAGAATTGCCGTGGTTCTGTTGCTGTGTACTAACCGTGGGTCTGTTGCTGTGTACTAACCGTGGGTCTGTTGCTGTGTACTAACCATGGGTCTGTTGCTGTGTACTAACCATGGGTCTGTTGCTGTGTACTAACCGTGGGTCTGTTGCTGTGTACTAACCGTGGGTCTGTTGCTGTGTACTAACCACGGGTCTGTTGCTGTGTACTAACCGCGGGTCTGTTGCTGTGCACTAAACATGGGTCTGTTGCTGTGTACTAACCGCGGGTCTGTTGCTGTGTACTAACCATGGGTCTGTTGCTGTGTACTAACCATGGGTCTGTTGGTGTGTACTAACCACGGGTCTGTTGCTATGTACTAACCGCGGGTCTGTTGCTGTGTACTAACCATGGGTCTGTTGCTGTGTACTAACCATGGGTCTGTTGCTGTGTACTAACCGCGGGTCTGTTGCTGTGTACTAACCGTGGGTCTGTTGCTGTGTACTAACCGCGGGTCTGTTGCTGTGTACTAACCATGGGTCTGTTGCTGTGTACTAACAATGTGTCTGTTGCTGTGTACTAACTGCGGGTCTGTTGCTGTGTACTAACCATGGGTCTGTTGCTGTGTACTAACCATGGGTCTGTTGCTGTGTACTAACCGCGGTTCTGTTGCTGTGTACTAACCATGGGTCTGTTGCTGTGTACTAACCATGGGTCTGTTGCTGTGTACTAACCGCGGGTCTGTTGCTGTGTACTAACCATGCGTCTGTTGCTATGTACTAACCATGGGTCTGTTGCTGTGTACTAACCATTGGTCTGTTGCTGTGTACTAACCGTGGGTCTGTTGCTGTGTACTAACCATGGGTCTGTTGCTGTGTACTAACCGTGGGTCTGTTGCTGTGTACTAACCGTGGGTCTGTTGCTGTGTACTAACCATGGGTCTGTTGCTGTGTACTAACCATGGGTCTGTTGCTGTGTACTAACCATGGGTCTGTTGCTGTGTACCAACCATGGGTCTGTTGCTGTGTACTAACCGTGGGTCTGTTGCTGTGTACTAACTGCGGGTCTGTTGCTGTGTACGAACCGTGGGTCTGTTGCTGTGTACTAACCGTGGGTCTGTTGCTGTGTACTAACCATGGGTCTGTTGCTGTGTACTAACCGTGGGTCTGTTGCTGTGTACTAACCGTGGGTCTGTTGCTGTGTACTAACCGCGGGTCTGTTGCTGTGTACTAACCGTGGGTCTGTTGCTGTGTACTAACCGCGGGTCTGTTGCTGTGTACTAACCGTGGGTCTGTTGCTGTGTACTAACAGTGGGTCTGTTGCTGTGTACGAACCGTGGGTCTGTTGCTGTGTACTAACAGTGGGTCTGTTGCTGTGTACTAACCGTGGGTCTGTTGCTGTGTACTAACCGTGGGTCTGTTGCTGTGTACTAACAGTGGGTCTGTTGCTGTGTACTAACCGTGGGTCTGTTGCTGTGTACTAACCGTGGGTCTGTTGCTGTGTACTAACCGCGGGTCTGTTGCTGTGTACTAACCATGGGTCTGTTGCTGTGTACTAACCGTGGGTCTGTTGCTGTGTACTAACCATGGGTCTGTTGCTGTGTACTAACCGTGGGTCTGTTGCTGTGTACTAACCGTGGGTCTGTTGCTGTGTACTAACCGCGGGTCTGTTGCTGTGTACTAACCGCGGGTCTGTTGCTGTGTACTAACCGCGGGTCTGTTGCTGTGTACTAACCATGGGTCTGTTGCTGTGTACTAACCGTGGGTCTGTTGCTGTGTACTAACCGTGGGTCTGTTGCTGTGTACTAACTGCAGGTCTGTTGCTGTGTACTAACCGTGGGTCTGTTGCTGTGTACTAACCGCGGGTCTGTTGCTGTGTACTAACCGCGGGTCTGTTGCTGTGTACCAACCGCGGGTCTGTTGCTGTGTACTAACCGCGGGTCTGTTGCTGTGTACTAACCGTGGGACTGTTGCTATGTACTAACCATGGGTCTGTTGCTGTGTACTGACCATCCGTCTGTTGCTGTGTACGAACCATGGGTCTGTTGCTGTGTACTAACAAGGCGTCTGTTGCTGTGTACTAACCGTGGGTCTGTTGCTGTGTACTAACCGTGGGTCTGTTGCTATGTACTAACCATGGGTCTGTTGCTGTGTACTAACCGCGGTCTGTTGCTGTGTACTAACCGTGGGTCTGTTGCTATGTACTAACCATGCGTCTGTTGCTATGTACTAACCGTGGGTCTGTTGCTATGTACTAACCATGCGTCTGTTGCTATGTACTAACCATGGGTCTGTTGCTATGTACTAACCGTGGGTCTGTTGCTATGTACTAACCGTGGGTCTGTTGCTATGTACTAACCATGCGTCTGTTGCTGTGTACTAACCATGGGTCTGTTGCTATGTACTAACCGTGGGTCTGTTGCTGTGTACTAACCGTGGGTCTGTTGCTATGTACTAACCATGGGTCTGTTGCTATGTACTAACCATGGGTCTGTTGCTATGTACTAACCATGCGTCTGTTGCTATGTACTAACCATGGGTCTGTTGCTGAGTACTAACCGCGGTCTGTTGCTGTGTACTAACCAAGGGTCTGTTGCTATGTACTAACCATGCGTCTGTTGCTATGTACTAACCGTGAGTCTGTTGCTATGTACTAACCATGCGTCTGTTGCTATGTACTAACCGTGGGTCTGTTGCTATGTACTAACCATGCGTCTGTTGCTATGTACTAACCGTGAGTCTGTTGCTATGTACTAACCATGCGTCTGTTGCTATGTACTAACCGCGGGTCTGTTGCTATGTACTAACCATGGGTCTGTTGCTATGTACTAACCATGCGTCTGTTGCTATGTACTAACCGCGGGTCTGTTGCTATGTACTAACCATGGGTCTGTTGCTATGTACTAACCATGCGTCTGTTGCTATGTACTAACCATGCGTCTGTTGCTATGTACTAACCATGCGTCTGTTGCTATGTACTAACCATGCGTCTGTTGCTATGTACTAACCATGCGTCTGTTGCTATGTACTAACCATGCGTCTGTTGCTATGTACTAACCATGCGTCTGTTGCTATGTACTAACCATGCGTCTGTTGCTATGTACTAACCACGGGTCTGTTGCTATGTACTAACCATGCGTCTGTTGCTATGTACTAACCATGCGTCTGTTGCTGTGTACTAACCATGCGTCTGTTGCTATGTACTAACCATGCGTCTGTTGCTATGTACTAACAATGGGTCTGTTGCTGTGTACTAACCATGCGTCTGTTGCTATGTACTAACCATGCGTCTGTTGCTATGTACTAACCATGCGTCTGTTGCTATGTACTAACCATGGGTCTGTTGCTATGTACTAACCATGCGTCTGTTGCTATGTACTAACCATGGGTCTGTTGCTATGTACTAACCATGCGTCTGTTGCTATGTACTAACCATGGGTCTGTTGCTATGTACTAACCATGGGTCTGTTGCTATGTACTAACCATGCGTCTGTTGCTGTGTACTAACCATGCGTCTGTTGCTATGTACTAACCATGCGTCTGTTGCTATGTACTAACCATGCGTCTGTTGCTGTGTACTAACCATGGGTCTGTTGCTATGTACTAACCATGGGTCTGTTGCTATGTACTAACCATGCGTCTGTTGCTATGTACTAACCATGGGTCTGTTGCTATGTACTAACCATGCGTCTGTTGCTATGTACTAACCATGCGTCTGTTGCTATGTACTAACCATGCGTCTGTTGCTATGTACTAACCATGCGTCTGTTGCTGTGTACTAACCATGGGTCTGTTGCTATGTACTAACCATGCGTCTGTTGCTATGTACTAACCGCGGGTATGTTGCTATGTACTAACCATGCGTCTGTTGCTGTGTACTAACCATGCGTCTGTTGCTATGTACTAACCGCGGGTCTTTTGGTATGTACTAACCATGCGTCTGTTGCTATGTACTAACCATGCGTCTGTTGCTAGGTACTAACCATGCGTCTGTTGCTATGTACTAACCGCGGGTCTGTTGCTATGTACAAACCATGCGTCTGTTGCTATGTACTAACCATGCGTCTGTTGCTGTGTACTAACCATGCGTCTGTTGCTATGTACTAACCATGGGTCTGTTGCTATGTACTAACCGCGGGTCTGTTGCTATGTACTAACCATGCGTCTGTTGCTATGTACTAACCATGCGTCTGTTGCTGTGTACTAACCGTGGGTCTGTTGCTATGTACTAACCATGCGTCTGTTGCTATGTACTAACCATGCGTCTGTTGCTGTGTACTAACCATGGGTCTGTTGCTATGTACTAACCATGCGTCTGTTGCTATGTACTAACCATGCGTCTGTTGCTATGTACTAACCATGCGTCTGTTGCTATGTACTAACCATGCGTCTGTTGCTGTGTACTAACCATGCGTCTGTTGCTGCGTACTCACCGCGGGTCTGTTGCTGTGTACTAACCATGGGTCTGTTGCTGCGTACTAACCGCGGGTCTGTTGCTGTGTACTAACCGCGGGTCTGTTGCTATGTAGTAACCATGCGTCTGTTGCTATGTACTAACCATGCGTCTGTTGCTGTGTACTAACCGCGGGTCTGTTTCTGTGTACTAACCGCGGGTCTGTTGCTATGTACTAACCATGGGTCTGTTGCTGTGTACTAACCGCGGGTCAGTTGCTGTGTACTAACCATGCGTCTGTTGCTATGTACTAACCATGCGTCTGTTGCTGTGTACTAACCATGGGTCTGTTGCTATGTACTAACCGCGGGTCTGTTGCTATGTACTAACCATGGGTCTGTTGCTGCGTACTAACCACGGGTCTGTTGCTATGTACTAACCATGCGTCTGTTGCTATGTACTAACCATGCGTCTGTTGCTGTGTACTAACCATGCGTCTGTTGCTATGTACTAACCATGGGTCTGTTGCTATGTACTAACCGCGGGTCTGTTGCTGTGTACTAACCGCGGGTCTGTTGCTGTGTACTAACCGTGGGTCTGTTGCTATGTACTAACCATGGGTCTGTTGCTATGTACTAACCATGGGTCTGTTGCTGTGTACTAACCATGGGTCTGTTGCTGTGTACTAACCATGCGTCTGTTGCTGTGTACTAACCATGGGTCTGTTGCTGCGTACTAACCGCGGGTCTGTTGCTGTGTACTAACCATGGGTCTGTTGCTATGTACTAACCATGCGTCTGTTGCTATGTACTAACCATGCGTCTGTTGCTGTGTACTAACCATGGGTCTGTTGCTATGTACTAACCATGCGTCTGTTGCTGTGTACTAACCATGGGTCTGTTGCTGCGTACTAACCGCGGGTCTGTTGCTGTGTACTAACCATGGGTCTGTTGCTATGTACTAACCATGCGTCTGTTGCTATGTACTAACCATGCGTCTGTTGCTATGTACTAACCGCGGGTCTGTTGCTGTGTACTAACCATGGGTCTGTTGCTATGTACTAACCATGCGTCTGTTGCTGTGTACGAACCATGCGTCTGTTGCTGTGTACTAACCATGCGTCTGTTGCTGTGTACTAACCATGGGTCTGTTGCTGCGTACTAACCGCGGGTCTGTTGCTGTGTACTAACCATGGGTCTGTTGCTATGTACTAACCGCGGGTCTGTTGCTGTGTACTGACCATGCGTCTGTTGCTATGTACTAACCGCGGGTCTGTTGCTGTGTACTAACCGCGGGTCTGTTGCTATGTACTAACCATGCGTCTGTTGCTATGTACTAACCATGGGTCTGTTGCTGTGTACTAACCGCGGGTCAGTTGCTGTGTACTAACCATGGGTCTGTTGCTATGTACTAACCGCGGGTCTGTTGCTGTGTACTAACGGCGGGTCTGTTGCTGTGTACTAACCGCGGGTCTGTTGCTATGTACTAACCATGCGTCTGTTGCTGTGTACTAACCGCGGGTCAGTTGCTGTGTACTAACCATGGGTCTGTTGCTATGTACTAACCGCGGGTCTGTTGCTGTGTACTAACGGCGGGTCTGTTGCTGTGTACTAACCGCGGGTCTGTTGCTATGTACTAACCATGCGTCTGTTGCTGTGTACTAACCGCGGGTCAGTTGCTGTGTACTAACCATGGGTCTGTTGCTATGTACTAACCGCGGGTCTGTTGCTGTGTACTAACCATGGGTCTGTTGCTGTGTACTAACCATGCGTCTGTTGCTATGTACTAACCATGGGTCTGTTGCTATGTACTAACCGCGGGTCTGTTGCTGTGTACTAACCGCGGGTCTGTGGCTGTGTACTAACCATGCGTCTGTTGCTGTGTACTAACCGCGGGTCTGTTGCTATGTACTAACCATGCGTCTGTTGCTGTGTACTAACCATGCGTCTGTTGCTGTGTACTAACCATGGGTCTGTTGCTATGTACTAACCGCGGGTCTGTTGCTGTGTACTAACCGCGGGTCTGTTGCTGTGTACTAACCATGGGTCTGTTGCTGTGTACTAACCATGCGTCTGTTGCTATGTACTAACCATGGGTCTGTTGCTATGTACTAACCGCGGGTCTGTTGCTGTGTACTAACCGCGGGTCTGTGGCTGTGTACTAACCATGCGTCTGTTGCTGTGTACTAACCGCGGGTCTGTTGCTATGTACTAACCATGCGTCTGTTGCTGTGTACTAACCATGCGTCTGTTGCTATGTACTAACCGCGGGTCTGTTGCTGTGTACTAACCGCGGGTCTGTTGCTGTGTCCTAACCATGCGTCTGTTGCTGTGTACTAACCGCGGGTCTGTTGCTATGTACTAACCATGCGTCTGTTGCTGTGTACTAACCATGCGTCTGTTGCTATGTACTAACCATGGGTCTGTTGCTGCGTACTAACCGCGGGTCTGTTGCTGTGTACTAACCATGGGTCTGTTGCTGCGTACTAACCGCGGGTCTGTTGCTGTGTACTAACCATGGGTCTGTTGCTATGTACTAACCATGCGTCTGTTGCTATGTACTAACCATGCGTCTGTTGCTATGTACTAACCATGGGTCTGTTGCTGCGTACTAACCGCGGGTCTGTTGCTGTGTACTAACCATGGGTCTGTTGCTGTGTACTAACCATGGGTCTGTTGTTATGTACTAACTGCGGGTCTGTTGCTGTGTACTAACCGCGGGTCTGTTGCTGTGTACTAACCATGGGTCTGTTGTTATGTACTAACTGCGGGTCTGTTGCTGTGTACTAACCATGCGTCTGTTGCTATGTACTAACCGCGGGTCTGTTGCTGTGTACTAACCATGGGTCTGTTGCTATGTACTAACCGCGGGTCTGTTGCTGTGTACTAACCGCGGGTCTGTTGCTATGTACTAACCATGCGTCTGTTGCTATGTACTAACCATGGGTCTGTTGCTGTGTACTAACCATGCGTCTGTTGCTATGTACTAACCATGGGTCTGTTGCTATGTACTAACCGCGGGTCTGTTGCTGTGTACTAACCGCGGGTCTGTTGCTGTGTACTAACCGCGGGTCTGTTGCTGTGTACTAACCATGCGTCTGTTGCTGTGTACTAACCGCGGGTCTGTTGCTATGTACTAACCATGGGTCTGTTGCTGTGTACTAACCATGCGTCTGTTGCTATGTACTAACCATGCGTCTGTTGCTGTGTACTAACCATGGGTCTGTTGCTGTGTACTAACCATGCGTCTGTTGCTGTGTACTAACCATGGGTCTGTTGCTGTGTACTAACCGCGGGTCTGTTGCTGTGTACTAACCGCGGGTCTGTTGCTATGTACGAACCGCGGGTCTGTTGCTATGTACTAACCATGCGTCTGTTGCTATGTACTAACCGCGGGTCTGTTGCTGTGTACTAACCGCGGGTCTGTTGCTGTGTACTAACCATGGGTCTGTTGCTATGTACTAACTGCGGGTCTGTTGCTGTGTACTAACCATGCGTCTGTTGCTATGTACTAACCGCGGGTCTGTTGCTGTGTACTAACCGCGGGTCTGTTGCTATGTACTAACCATGCGTCTGTTGCTATGTACTAACCATGGGTCTGTTGCTGTGTACTAACCATGCGTCTGTTGCTATGTACTAACCATGGGTCTGTTGCTATGTACTAACCGCGGGTCTGTTGCTGTGTACTAACCGCGGGTCTGTTGCTGTGTACTAACCGCGGGTCTGTTGCTGTGTACTAACCATGCGTCTGTTGCTGTGTACTAACCGCGGGTCTGTTGCTATGTACTAACCATGGGTCTGTTGCTGTGTACTAACCATGCGTCTGTTGCTATGTACTAACCATGCGTCTGTTGCTGTGTACTAACCATGGGTCTGTTGCTGTGTACTAACGGCGGGTCTGTTGCTGTGTACTAACCATGGGTCTGTTGCTGTGTACTAACCGCGGGTCTGTTGCTGTGTACTAACCGCGGGTCTGTTGCTATGTACGAACCGCGGGTCTGTTGCTATGTACTAACCATGCGTCTGTTGCTATGTACTAACCATGCGTCTGTTGCTATGTACTAACCATGCGTCTGTTGCTATGTACTAACCATGCGTCTGTTGCTATGTACTAACCATGCGTCTGTTGCTATGTACTAACCATGGGTCTGTTGCTGTGTACTAACCATGCGTCTGTTGCTGTGTACTAACCATGCATCTGTTGCTATGTACTAACCATGCGTCTGTTGCTATGTACTAACCGCGGGTCTGTTGCTGTTTACTAACCGCGGGTCTGTTGCTATGTACTAACCATGCGTCTGTTGCTATGTACTAACCATGCGTCTGTTGCTGTGTACTAACCGTGGGTCTGTTGCTGTGTACTAACCATGGGTCTGTTGCTATGTACTAACCATGCGTCTGTTGCTGTGTACTAACCACGGGTCTGTTGCTATGTACTAACCATGCGTCTGTTGCTATGTACTAACCATGCGTCTGTTGCTGTGTACTAACCGTGGGTCTGTTGCTGTGTACTAACCATGGGTCTGTTGCTGTGTACTAACCATGCGTCTGTTGCTATGTACTAACCATGGGTCTGTTGCTATGTACTAACCATGCGTCTGTTGCTGTGTACTAACCATGGGTCTGTTGCTATGTACTAACCATGGGTCTGTTGCTGTGTACTAACCATGGGTCTGTTGCTATGTACTAACCATGGGTCTGTTGCTGTGTACTAACCATGCGTCTGTTGCTGTGTACTAACCGCGGGTCTGTTGCTATATACTAACCATGGGTCTGTTGCTGTGTACTAACCGCGGGTCTGTTGCTGTGTACTAACCATGGGTCTGTTGCTATGTACTAACCGCGGGTCTGTTGCTGTGTACTAACCGCGGGTCTGTTGCTGTGTACTAACCGCGGGTCTGTTGCTATGTACTAACCATGGGTCTGTTGCTGTGTACTAACCGCGGGTCTGTTGCTGTGTACTAACCATGGGTCTGCTGCTATGTACTAACCGCGGGTCTGTTGCTGTGTACTAACCGCGGGTCTGTTGCTGTGTACTAACCGCGGGTCTGTTGCTATGTACTAACCGCGGGTCTGTTGCTATGTACTAACCGCGGGTCTGTTGCTGTGTACTAACCATGCGTCTGTTGCTATGTACTAACCATGCGTCTGTTGCTGTGTACTAACCATGCGTCTGTTGCTATGTACTAACCATGCGTCTGTTGCTATGTACTAACCGTGGGTCTGTTGCTATGTACTAACCATGCGTCTGTTGCTGTGTACTAACCATGCGTCTGTTGCTATGTACTAACCATGCGTCTGTTGCTATGTACTAACCGTGAGTCTGTTGCTATGTAATAACCATGCGTCTGTTGCTATGTACTAACCATGCGTCTGTTGCTATGTACTAACCATGGGTCTGTTGCTATGTACTAACCATGCGTCTGTTGCTATGTACTAACCATGCGTCTGTTGCTATGTACTAACCATGGGTCTGTTGCTATGTACTAACCATGCGTCTGTTGCTATGTACTAACCATGGGTCTGTTGCTATGTACTAACCATGGGTCTGTTGCTATGTACTAACCATGGGTCTGTTGCTATGTACTAACCATGCGTCTGTTGCTATGTACTAACCATGGGTCTGTTGCTATGTACTAACCATGGGTCTGTTGCTATGTACTAACCATGGGTCTGTTGCTATGTACTAACCATGGGTCTGTTGCTATGTACTAACCATGCGTCTGTTGCTATGTACTAACCATGCGTCTGTTGCTATGTACTAACCATGGGTCTGTTGCTATGTACTAACCATGCGTCTGTTGCTATGTACTAACCATGGGTCTGTTGCTATGTACTAACCATGCGTCTGTTGCTATGTACTAACCATGGGTCTGTTGCTATGTACTAACCATGGGTCTGTTGCTATGTACTAACCATGGGTCTGTTGCTATGTACTAACCATGCGTCTGTTGCTATGTACTAACCATGCGTCTGTTGCTATGTACTAACCGCGGGTCTGTTGCTATGTACTAACCATGCGTCTGTTGCTATGTACTAACCGTGGGTCTGTTGCTATGTACTAACCATGCGTCTGTTGCTATGTACTAATCATGGGTCTGTTGCTGTGTACTAACCATGCGTCTGTTGCTATGTACTAACCATGGGTCTGTTGCTATGTACTAACCGCGGGTCTGTTGCTATGTACGAACCATGCGTCTGTTGCTATGTACTAACCATGCGTCTGTTGCTATGTACTAACCATGCGTCTGTTGCTATGTACTAACCATGCGTCTGTTGCTATGTACTAACCATGGGTCTGTTGCTGTGTACTAACCATGGGTCTGTTGCTGTGTACTAACCATGCGTCTGTTGCTATGTACTAACCATGGGTCTGTTGCTATGTACTAACCATGCGTCTGTTGCTATGTACTAACCATGGGTCTGTTGCTATGTACTAACCATGCGTCTGTTGCTATGTACTAACCATGCGTCTGTTGCTGTGTACTAACCATGCGTCTGTTGCTATGTACTAACCATGCGTCTGTTGCTATGTACTAACCATGCGTCTGTTGCTATGTACTAACCATGCGTCTGTTGCTATGTACTAACCATGGGTCTGTTGCTATGTACTAACCATGCGTCTGTTGCTATGTACTAACCATGCGTCTGTTGCTATGTACTAACCATGGGTCTGTTGCTGTGTACTAACCATGCGTCTGTTGCTATGTACTAACCATGCGTCTGTTGCTATGTACTAACCATGGGTCTGTTGCTATGTACTAACCATGCGTCTGTTGCTATGTACTAACCATGCGTCTGTTGCTATGTACTAACCATGGGTCTGTTGCTATGTACTAACCATGCATCTGTTGCTATGTATTAACCATGGGTCTGTTGCTATGTACTAACCATGGGTCTGTTGCTATGTACTAACCATGCGTCTGTTGCTATGTACTAACCATGAGTCTGTTGCTATGTACTAACCATGCGTCTGTTGCTATGTACTAACCATGCGTCTGTTGCTATGTACTAACCATGGGTCTGTTGCTATGTACTAACCATGGGTCTGTTGCTATGTACTAACCATGCGTCTGTTGCTATGTACTAACCATGAGTCTGTTGCTATGTACTAACCATGCGTCTGTTGCTATGTACTAACCATGCGTCTGTTGCTATGTACTAACCATGGGTCTGTTGCTATGTACTAACCATGCGTCTGTTGCTATGTACTAACCATGCGTCTGTTGCTATGTACTAACCATGGGTCTGTTGCTATGTACTAACCATGCGTCTGTTGCTATGTACTAACCATGAGTCTGTTGCTATGTACTAACCATGCGTCTGTTGCTATGTACTAACCATGCGTCTGTTGCTGTGTACTAACCATGCGTCTGTTGCTATGTACTAACCATGAGTCTGTTGCTATGTACTAACCATGCGTCTGTTGCTATGTACTAACCATGAGTCTGTTGCTGTGTACTAACCATGCGTCTGTTGCTATGTACTAACCATGAGTCTGTTGCTATGTACTAACCATGCGTCTGTTGCTATGTACTAACCATGCGTCTGTTGCTATGTACTAACCGCGGGTCTGATGCTATGTACTAACCATGGGTCTGTTGCTATGTACTAACCATGGGTCTGTTGCTATGTACTAACCGCGGGTCTGTTGCTATGTACTAACCATGCGTCTGTTGCTATGTACTAACCATGGGTCTGTTGCTATGTACTAACCGCGGGTCTGTTGCTATGTACTAACCATGCGTCTGTTGCTATGTACTAACCATGGGTCTGTTGCTATGTACTAACCGCGGGTCTGTTGCTATGTACTAACCATGCGTCTGTTGCTATGTACTAACCATGCGTCTGTTGCTGTGTACTAACCATGCATCTGTTGCTATGTATTAACCATGCATCTGTTGCTATGTACTAACCATGCGTCTGTTGCTGTGTACTAACCATGCGTCTGTTGCTATGTACTAACCATGCGTCTGTTGCTATGTACTAAAGATTCGTCTGTTGCTATGTACTAACCATGCGTCTGTTGCTATGTACTAACCATGCGTCTGTTGCTATGTATTAACCATGCGTCTGTTGCTATGTACTAACCATGCGTCTGTTGCTGTGTACTAACCATGCGTCTGTTGCTATGTACTAACCATGCGTCTGTTGCTATGTACTAACCATGGGTCTGTTGCTATGTACTAACCATGGGTCTGTTGCTATGTATTAACCATGCGTCTGTTGCTATGTACTAACCATGGGTCTGTTGCTGTGTACTAACCATGGGTCTGTTGCTGTGTACTAACCAGGCGTCTGTTGCTATGTACTAACCATGCGTCTGTTGCTATGTACTAACCATGCGTCTGTTGCTATGTACTAACCATGCGTCTGTTGCTATGTACTAACCATGCGTCTGTTGCTATGTACTAACCATGCGTCTGTTGCTGTGTACTAACCATGCGTCTGTTGCTATGTACTAACCATGGGTCTGTTGCTGTGTACTAACCATGGGTCTGTTGCTGTGTACTAACCATGGGTCTGTTGCTGTGTACTAACCATGCGTCTGTTGCTATGTATTAACCATGCGTCTGTTGCTATGTACTAACCATGCGTCTGTTGCTGTGTACTAACCAGGCGTCTGTTGCTATGTACTAACCATGCATCTGTTGCTATGTATTAACCATGCGTCTGTTGCTATGTACTAACCATGCGTCTGTTGCTATGTACTAACCGCGGGTCTGTTGCTATGTACTAACCGCGGGTCTGTTGCTGTGTACTAACCATGCGTCTGTTGCTATGTACTAACCATGCGTCTGTTGCTGTGTACTAACCATGCGTCTGTTGCTATGTACTAACCATGCGTCTGTTGCTATGTACTAACCGTGGGTCTGTTGCTATGTACTAACCATGCGTCTGTTGCTGTGTACTAACCATGCGTCTGTTGCTATGTACTAACCATGCGTCTGTTGCTATGTACTAACCGTGAGTCTGTTGCTATGTACTAACCATGCGTCTGTTGCTATGTACTAACCATGCGTCTGTTGCTATGTACTAACCATGCGTCTGTTGCTATGTACTAACCATGGGTCTGTTGCTATGTACTAACCATGCGTCTGTTGCTGTGTACTAACCATGCGTCTGTTGCTATGTACTAACCATGCGTCTGTTGCTATGTACTAACCATGCGTCTGTTGCTGTGTACTAACCATGGGTCTGTTGCTATGTACTAACCATGGGTCTGTTGCTATGTACTAACCATGCGTCTGTTGCTATGTACTAACCATGCGTCTGTTGCTATGTACTAACCGCGGGTCTGTTGCTATGTACTAACCATGCGTCTGTTGCTATGTACTAACCGTGGGTCTGTTGCTATGTACTAACCATGCGTCTGTTGCTATGTACTAACCATGGGTCTGTTGCTGTGTACTAACCATGCGTCTGTTGCTATGTACTAACCATGGGTCTGTTGCTATGTACTAACCATGGGTCTGTTGCTATGTACTAACCATGCGTCTGTTGCTATGTACTAACCATGGGTCTGTTGCTATGTACTAACCGCGGGTCTGTTGCTATGTACGAACCATGCGTCTGTTGCTATGTACTAACCATGCGTCTGTTGCTATGTACTAACCATGCGTCTGTTGCTATGTACTAACCATGCGTCTGTTGGTATGTACTAACCATGGGTCTGTTGCTGTGTACTAACCATGGGTCTGTTGCTGTGTACTAACCATGCGTCTGTTGCTATGTACTAACCATGGGTCTGTTGCTATGTACTAACCATGCGTCTGTTGCTATGTACTAACCATGGGTCTGTTGCTATGTACTAACCATGCGTCTGTTGCTATGTACTAACCATGCGTCTGTTGCTGTGTACTAACCATGCGTCTGTTGCTATGTACTAACCATGCGTCTGTTGCTATGTACTAACCATGCGTCTGTTGCTATGTACTAACCATGCGTCTGTTGCTATGTACTAACCATGGGTCTGTTGCTATGTACTAACCATGCGTCTGTTGCTATGTACTAACCATGCGTCTGTTGCTATGTACTAACCATGGGTCTGTTGCTGTGTACTAACCATGCGTCTGTTGCTATGTACTAACCATGCGTCTGTTGCTATGTACTAACCATGGGTCTGTTGCTATGTACTAACCATGCGTCTGTTGCTATGTACTAACCATGCGTCTGTTGCTATGTACTAACCATGGGTCTGTTGCTATGTACTAACCATGCATCTGTTGCTATGTATTAACCATGGGTCTGTTGCTATGTACTAACCATGGGTCTGTTGCTATGTACTAACCATGCGTCTGTTGCTATGTACTAACCATGAGTCTGTTGCTATGTACTAACCATGCGTCTGTTGCTATGTACTAACCATGAGTCTGTTGCTATGTACTAACCATGCGTCTGTTGCTATGTACTAACCATGCGTCTGTTGCTGTGTACTAACCGTGCGTCTGTTGCTATGTACTAACCATGAGTCTGTTGCTATGTACTAACCATGCGTCTGTTGCTATGTACTAACCATGAGTCTGTTGCTGTGTACTAACCATGCGTCTGTTGCTATGTACTAACCATGAGTCTGTTGCTATGTACTAACCATGCGTCTGTTGCTATGTACTAACCATGCGTCTGTTGCTATGTACTAACCGCGGGTCTGTTGCTATGTACTAACCATGGGTCTGTTGCTATGTACTAACCATGGGTCTGTTGCTATGTTCTAAGCGCGGGTCTGTTGCTATGTACTAACCATGCGTCTGTTGCTATGTACTAACCATGGGTCTGTTGCTATGTACTAACCGCGGGTCTGTTGCTATGTACTAACCATGCGTCTGTTGCTATGTACTAACCATGGGTCTGTTGCTATGTACTAACCGCGGGTCTGTTGCTATGTACTAACCATGCATCTGTTGCTGTGTACTAACCATGCGTCTGTTGCTATGTACTAACCATGCGTCTGTTGCTATGTACTAACCATGCGTCTGTTGCTGTGTACTAACCATGCGTCTGTTGCTATGTACTAACCATGCGTCTGTTGCTATGTACTAACCATGCATCTGTTGCTATGTACTAACCATGCGTCTGTTGCTATGTACTAACCATGCGTCTGTTGCAATGTACTAACCATGCGTCTGTTGCTATGTACTAACCATGCGTCTGTTGCTATGTACTAACGGTGGGTCTGTTGCTATGTACTAACCATGCATCTGTTGCTATGTAGTAACCATGCATCTGTTGCTATGTACTAACCATGCGTCTGTTGCTGTGTACTAACCATGCGTCTGTTGCTATGTACTAACCATGGGTCTGTTGCTATGTACTAACCATGCGTCTGTTGCTGTGTACTAACCATGCGTCTGTTGCTATGTACTAACCATGCGTCTGTTGCTATGTACTAACCATGGGTCTGTTGCTATGTACTAACCATGCGTCTGTTGCTGTGTACTAACCATGCGTCTGTTGCTATGTACTAACCATGCGTCTGTTGCTATGTACTAACCATGCGTCTGTTGCTATGTACTAACCATGCGTCTGTTGCTATGTACTAACCATGGGTCTGTTGCTATGTACTAACCATGCGTCTGTTGCTATGTACTAACCATGCGTCTGTTGCTATGTACTAACCATGCGTCTGTTGCTATGTACTAACCATGGGTCTGTTGCTGTGTACTAACCATGGGTCTGTTGCTGTGTACTAACCATGCGTCTGTTGCTATGTATTAACCATGCGTCTGTTGCTATGTACTAACCATGGGTCTGTTGCTATGTACTAACCATGGGTCTGTTGCTATGTATTAACCATGCGTCTGTTGCTATGTACTAACCATGGGTCTGTTGCTGTGTACTAACCAGGCGTCTGTTGCTATGTACTAACCGCAGGTCTGTTGCTATGTACTAACCATGCGTCTGTTGCTATGTACTAACCATGCGTCTGTTGCTATGTACTAACCATGCGTCTGTTGCTATGTACTAACCATGCGTCTGTTGCTATGTACTAACCATGCGTCTGTTGCTGTGTACTAACCATGCGTCTGTTGCTATGTAGTAACCATGGGTCTGTTGCTGTGTACTAACCATGGGTCTGTTGCTGTGTACTAACCATGCGTCTGTTGCTATGTATTAACCATGCGTCTGTGGCTATGTACTAACCATGCGTCTGTTGCTGTGTACTAACCAGGCGTCTGTTGCTATGTACTAACCATGCGTCTGTTGCTATGTACTAACCATGCATCTGTTGCTATGTATTAACCATGCGTCTGTTGCTATGTACTAACCATGGGTCTGTTGCTATGTACTAACCATGCGTCTGTTGCTGTGTACTAACCATGCGTCTGTTGCTGTGTACTAACCATGCGTCTGTTGCTGTGTACTAACCATGCGTCTGTTGCTATGTACTAACCATGCGTCTGTTGCTATGTACTAACCATGCGTCTGTTGCTATGTACTAACCATGCGTCTGTTGCTGTGTACTAACCATGCGTCTGTTGCTATGTACTAACCATGCGTCTGTTGCTATGTACTAACCATGCGTCTGTTGCTGTGTACTAACCATGCGTCTGTTGCTGTGTACTAACCATGCGTCTGTTGCTATGTATTAACCATGCGTCTGTTGCTATGTACTAACCATGCGTCTGTTGCTATGTACTAACCATGCGTCTGTTGCTATGTACTAACCATGCGTCTGTTGCTGTGTACTAAGCATGCGTCTGTTGCTATGTACTAACCATGCGTCTGTTGCTGTGTACTAACCATGCGTCTGTTGCTGTGTACTAACCATGGGTCTGTTGCTATGTATTAACCATGCGTCTGTTGCTATGTACTAACCATGCGTCTGTTGCTATGTACTAACCATGCGTCTGTTGCTATGTACTAACCATGCGTCTGTTGCTTTGTACTAACCATGCGTCTGTTGCTATGTACTAACCATGCGTCTGTTGCTGTGTACTAACCATGCGTCTGTTGCTGTGTACTAACCATGCGTCTGTTGCTGTGTACTAACCATGCGTCTGTTGCTATGTATTAACCATGGGTCTGTTGCTGTGTACTAACCATGCGTCTGTTGCTGTGTACTAACCATGCGTCTGTTGCTATGTATTAACCATGGGTCTGTTGCTGTGTACTAACCATGCGTCTGTTGCTGTGTACTAACCATGCGTCTGTTGCTATGTCCTAACCATGCGTCTGTTGCTATGTACTAACCATGCGTCTGTTGCTTTGTACTAACCATGCGTCTGTTGCTATGTACTAACCATGCGTCTGTTGCTGTGTACTAACCATGCGTCTGTTGCTGTGTACTAACCATGCGTCTGTTGCTGTGTACTAACCATGCGTCTGTTGCTATGTATTAACCATGCGTCTGTTGCTATGTACTAACCATGGGTCTGTTGCTGTGTACTAACCAGGCGTCTGTTGCTATGTACTAACCGCAGGTCTGTTGCTATGTACTAACCATGCGTCTGTTGCTATGTACTAACCATGCGTCTGTTGCTATGTACTAACCATGCGTCTGTTGCTATGTACTAACCATGCGTCTGTTGCTATGTACTAACCATGCGTCTGTTGCTGTGTACTAACCATGCGTCTGTTGCTATGTAGTAACCATGGGTCTGTTGCTGTGTACTAACCATGGGTCTGTTGCTGTGTACTAACCATGCGTCTGTTGCTATGTATTAACCATGCGTCTGTTGCTATGTACTAACCATGCGTCTGTTGCTGTGTACTAACCAGGCGTCTGTTGCTATGTACTAACCATGCGTCTGTTGCTATGTACTAACCATGCATCTGTTGCTATGTATTAACCATGCGTCTGTTGCTATGTACTAACCATGCGTCTGTTGCTATGTACTAACCATGCGTCTGTTGCTGTGTACTAACCGTGCGTCTGTTGCTATGTACTAACCATGAGTCTGTTGCTATGTACTAACCATGCGTCTGTTGCTATGTACTAACCATGAGTCTGTTGCTGTGTACTAACCATGCGTCTGTTGCTATGTACTAACCATGAGTCTGTTGCTATGTACTAACCATGCGTCTGTTGCTATGTACTAACCATGCGTCTGTTGCTATGTACTAACCGCGGGTCTGTTGCTATGTACTAACCATGGGTCTGTTGCTATGTACTAACCATGGGTCTGTTGCTATGTTCTAAGCGCGGGTCTGTTGCTATGTACTAACCATGCGTCTGTTGCTATGTACTAACCATGCGTCTGTTGCTATGTACTAACCATGGGTCTGTTGCTATGTACTAACCGCGGGTCTGTTGCTATGTACTAACCATGCATCTGTTGCTGTGTACTAACCATGCGTCTGTTGCTATGTACTAACCATGCGTCTGTTGCTATGTACTAACCATGCGTCTGTTGCTGTGTACTAACCATGCGTCTGTTGCTATGTACTAACCATGCGTCTGTTGCTATGTACTAACCATGCATCTGTTGCTATGTACTAACCATGCGTCTGTTGCTATGTACTAACCATGCGTCTGTTGCTATGTACTAACCATGCGTCTGTTGCTATGTACTAACCATGCGTCTGTTGCTATGTACTAACGGTGGGTCTGTTGCTATGTACTAACCATGCATCTGTTGCTATGTATTAACCATGCATCTGTTGCTATGTACTAACCATGCGTCTGTTGCTGTGTACTAACCATGCGTCTGTTGCTATGTACTAACCATGGGTCTGTTGCTATGTACTAACCATGCGTCTGTTGCTGTGTACTAACCATGCGTCTGTTGCTATGTACTAACCATGCGTCTGTTGCTATGTACTAACCATGGGTCTGTTGCTATGTACTAACCATGCGTCTGTTGCTGTGTACTAACCATGCGTCTGTTGCTATGTACTAACCATGCGTCTGTTGCTATGTACTAACCATGCGTCTGTTGCTATGTACTAACCATGCGTCTGTTGCTATGTACTAACCATGGGTCTGTTGCTATGTACTAACCATGCGTCTGTTGCTATGTACTAACCATGCGTCTGTTGCTATGTACTAACCATGCGTCTGTTGCTATGTACTAACCATGGGTCTGTTGCTGTGTACTAACCATGGGTCTGTTGCTGTGTACTAACCATGCGTCTGTTGCTATGTATTAACCATGCGTCTGTTGCTATGTACTAACCATGGGTCTGTTGCTATGTACTAACCATGGGTCTGTTGCTATGTATTAACCATGCGTCTGTTGCTATGTACTAACCATGGGTCTGTTGCTGTGTACTAACCAGGCGTCTGTTGCTATGTACTAACCGCAGGTCTGTTGCTATGTACTAACCATGCGTCTGTTGCTATGTACTAACCATGCGTCTGTTGCTATGTACTAACCATGCGTCTGTTGCTATGTACTAACCATGCGTCTGTTGCTATGTACTAACCATGCGTCTGTTGCTGTGTACTAACCATGCGTCTGTTGCTATGTAGTAACCATGGGTCTGTTGCTGTGTACTAACCATGGGTCTGTTGCTGTGTACTAACCATGCGTCTGTTGCTATGTATTAACCATGCGTCTGTTGCTCTGTACTAACCATGCGTCTGTTGCTGTGTACTAACCAGGCGTCTGTTGCTATGTACTAACCATGCGTCTGTTGCTATGTACTAACCATGCATCTGTTGCTATGTATTAACCATGCGTCTGTTGCTATGTACTAACCATGGGTCTGTTGCTATGTACTAACCATGCGTCTGTTGCTGTGTACTAACCATGCGTCTGTTGCTGTGTACTAACCATGCGTCTGTTGCTGTGTACTAACCATGCGTCTGTTGCTATGTACTAACCATGCGTCTGTTGCTATGTACTAACCATGCGTCTGTTGCTATGTACTAACCATGCGTCTGTTGCTGTGTACTAACCATGCGTCTGTTGCTATGTACTAACCATGCGTCTGTTGCTATGTACTAACCATGCGTCTGTTGCTGTGTACTAACCATGCGTCTGTTGCTGTGTACTAACCATGCGTCTGTTGCTATGTATTAACCATGCGTCTGTTGCTATGTACTAACCATGCGTCTGTTGCTATGTACTAACCATGCGTCTGTTGCTATGTACTAACCATGCGTCTGTTGCTGTGTACTAACCATGCGTCTGTTGCTATGTACTAACCATGCGTCTGTTGCTGTGTACTAACCATGCGTCTGTTGCTGTGTACTAACCATGGGTCTGTTGCTATGTATTAACCATGCGTCTGTTGCTATGTACTAACCATGCGTCTGTTGCTATGTACTAACCATGCGTCTGTTGCTATGTACTAACCATGCGTCTGTTGCTTTGTACTAACCATGCGTCTGTTGCTATGTACTAACCATGCGTCTGTTGCTGTGTACTAACCATGCGTCTGTTGCTGTGTACTAACCATGCGTCTGTTGCTGTGTACTAACCATGCGTCTGTTGCTATGTATTAACCATGGGTCTGTTGCTGTGTACTAACCATGCGTCTGTTGCTGTGTACTAACCATGCGTCTGTTGCTATGTATTAACCATGGGTCTGTTGCTGTGTACTAACCATGCGTCTGTTGCTGTGTACTAACCATGCGTCTGTTGCTATGTCCTAACCATGCGTCTGTTGCTATGTACTAACCATGCGTCTGTTGCTTTGTACTAACCATGCGTCTGTTGCTATGTACTAACCATGCGTCTGTTGCTGTGTACTAACCATGCGTCTGTTGCTGTGTACTAACCATGCGTCTGTTGCTGTGTACTAACCATGCGTCTGTTGCTATGTATTAACCATGCGTCTGTTGCTATGTACTAACCATGGGTCTGTTGCTGTGTACTAACCAGGCGTCTGTTGCTATGTACTAACCGCAGGTCTGTTGCTATGTACTAACCATGCGTCTGTTGCTATGTACTAACCATGCGTCTGTTGCTATGTACTAACCATGCGTCTGTTGCTATGTACTAACCATGCGTCTGTTGCTATGTACTAACCATGCGTCTGTTGCTGTGTACTAACCATGCGTCTGTTGCTATGTAGTAACCATGGGTCTGTTGCTGTGTACTAACCATGCGTCTGTTGCTGTGTACTAACCATGCGTCTGTTGCTGTGTACTAACCATGCGTCTGTTGCTATGTACTAACCATGCGTCTGTTGCTATGTACTAACCATGCGTCTGTTGCTATGTACTAACCATGCGTCTGTTGCTGTGTACTAACCATGCGTCTGTTGCTATGTACTAACCATGCGTCTGTTGCTATGTACTAACCATGCGTCTGTTGCTGTGTACTAACCATGCGTCTGTTGCTGTGTACTAACCATGCGTCTGTTGCTATGTATTAACCATGCGTCTGTTGCTATGTACTAACCATGCGTCTGTTGCTATGTACTAACCATGCGTCTGTTGCTATGTACTAACCATGCGTCTGTTGCTGTGTACTAACCATGCGTCTGTTGCTATGTACTAACCATGCGTCTGTTGCTGTGTACTAACCATGCGTCTGTTGCTGTGTACTAACCATGGGTCTGTTGCTATGTATTAACCATGCGTCTGTTGCTATGTACTAACCATGCGTCTGTTGCTATGTACTAACCATGCGTCTGTTGCTATGTACTAACCATGCGTCTGTTGCTTTGTACTAACCATGCGTCTGTTGCTATGTACTAACCATGCGTCTGTTGCTGTGTACTAACCATGCGTCTGTTGCTGTGTACTAACCATGCGTCTGTTGCTGTGTACTATCCATGCGTCTGTTGCTATGTATTAACCATGGGTCTGTTGCTGTGTACTAACCATGCGTCTGTTGCTGTGTACTAACCATGCGTCTGTTGCTATGTATTAACCATGGGTCTGTTGCTGTGTACTAACCATGCGTCTGTTGCTGTGTACTAACCATGCGTCTGTTGCTATGTCCTAACCATGCGTCTGTTGCTATGTACTAACCATGCGTCTGTTGCTTTGTACTAACCATGCGTCTGTTGCTATGTACTAACCATGCGTCTGTTGCTGTGTACTAACCATGCGTCTGTTGCTGTGTACTAACCATGCGTCTGTTGCTGTGTACTAACCATGCGTCTGTTGCTATGTATTAACCATGCGTCTGTTGCTATGTACTAACCATGCATCTGTTGCTATGTACTAACCATGGGTCTGTTGCTGTGTACTAACCATGGGTCTGTTGCTATGTACTAACCATGCGTCTGTTGCTATGTACTAACCATGCGTCTGTTGCTATGTACTAACCATGCGTCTGTTGCTGTGTACTAACCGTGCGTCTGTTGCTATGTACTAACCATGCGTCTGTTGCTATGTACTAACCGTGGGTCTGTTGCTATGTACTAACCATGCGTCTGTTGCTATGTACTAACCATGCGTCTGTTGCTGTGTACTAACCATGCGTCTGTTGCTATGTACTAACCATGCGTCTGTTGCTATGTACTAACCATGCGTCTGTTGCTATGTACTAACCATGCGTCTGTTGCTATGTACTAACCATGCGTCTGTTGCTGTGTACTAACCGTGCGTCTGTTGCTATGTACTAACCATGCGTCTGTTGCTATGTACTAACCATGCGTCTGTTGCTGTGTACTAACCGTGCGTCTGTTGCTATGTACTAACCATGCGTCTGTTGCTATGTACTAACCATGCGTCTGTTGCTGTGTACTAACCGTGCGTCTGTTGCTATGTACTAACCATGCGTCTGTTGCTATGTACTAACCGTGGGTCTGTTGCTATGTACTAACCATGCGTCTGTTGCTATGTACTAACCATGCGTCTGTTGCTGTGTACTAACCATGCGTCTGTTGCTATGTACTAACCATGCGTCTGTTGCTATGTACTAACCATGCGTCTGTTGCTATGTACTAACCATGCGTCTGTTGCTATGTACTAACCATGGGTCTGTTGCTGTGTACTAACCATGCGTCTGTTGCTATGTACTAACCATGCGTCTGTTGCTATGTACTAACCATGCGTCTGTTGCTATGTACTAACCGCAGGTCTGTTGCTGTGTACTAACCATGCGTCTGTTGCTATGTACCAACCATGGGTCTGTTGCTGTGTACTAACCATGCGTCTGTTGCTGTGTACTAACCATGCGTCTGTTGCTATGTACTAACCATGCGTCTGTTGCTATGTACTAACCATGGGTCTGTTGCTGTGTACTAACCATGCGTCTGTTGCTATGCACTAACCATGCGTCTGTTGCTATGTACTAACCATGCGTCTGTTGCTATGTACTAACCATGCGTCTGTTGCTATGTACTAACCATGCGTCTGTTGCTATGTACTAACCATGCGTCTGTTGCTGTGTACTAACCATGCGTCTGTTGCTATGTACTAACCATGGGTCTGTTGCTATGTACTAACCATGGGTCTGTTGCTATGTACTAACCATGGGTCTGTTGCTGTGTACTAACCATGCGTCTGTTGCTGTGTACTAACCATGCGTCTGTTGCTATGTACTAACCGTGCGTCTGTTGCTATGTACTAACCATGCGTCTGTTGCTATGTACTAACCATGCGTCTGTTGCTATGTACTAACCATGCGTCTGTTGCTGTGTACTAACCATGCGTCTGTTGCTATGTACTAACCTTGCATCTGTTGCTATGTACTAACCATGCGTCTGTTGCTATGTACTAACCATTCGTCTGTTGCTATGTACTAACCATGCGTCTGTTGCTATGCACTAACCATTCGTCTGTTGCTATGTACTAACCATGCGTCTGTTGCTATGCACTAACCATGCGTCTGTTGCTATGTACTAACCATGTGTCTGTTGCTATGTACTAACCATGCGTCTGTTGCTATGTACGAACCATGCGTCTGTTGCTATGTACTAACCATGCGTCTGTTGCTATGTACTAACCATGCGTCTGTTGCTATGTACTAACCATGCGTCTGTTGCTGTGTACTAACCATGCGTCTGTTGCTATGTACTAACCATGGGTCTGTTGCTGTGTACTAACCATGCGTCTGTTGCTATGTACTAACCATGGGTCTGTTGCTGTGTACTAACCATGCGTCTGTTGCTATGTACTAACCATGGGTCTGTTGCTGTGTACTAACCATGCGTCTGTTGCTATGTACTAACCATGGGTCTGTTGCTGTGTACTAACCATGGGTCTGTTGCTATGTACTAACCATGCGTCTGTTGCTATGTACTAACCATGCGTCTGTTGTTATGTACTAACCATGGGTCTGTTGCTGTGTACTAACCATGCGTCTGTTGCTATGCACTAACCATGCGTCTGTTGCTATGTACTAACCATGCGTCTGTTGCTATGTACTAACCATGCGTCTGTTGCTATGCACTAACCATGCGTCTGTTGCTATGTACTAACCATGTGTCTGTTGCTATGTACTAACCATGCGTCTGTTGCTATGTACGAACCATGTGTCTGTTGCTATGTACTAACCATGCGTCTGTTGCTATGTACGAACCATGCGTCTGTTGCTATGTACTAACCATGCGTCTGTTGCTGTGTACTAACCATGCGTCTGTTGCAATGTACTAACCATGGGTCTGTTGCTGTGTACTAACCATGCGTCTGTTGCTATGTACTAACCATGCGTCTGTTGCTATGTACTAACCATGCGTCTGTTGCTGTGTACTAACCATGCGTCTGTTGCTATGTACTAACCATGGGTCTGTTGCTGTGTACTAACCATGCGTCTGTTGCTATGTACTAACCATGGGTCTGTTGCTATGTACTAACCATGCGTCTGTTGCTATGTACTAACCATGCGTCTGTTGCTGTGTACTAACCATGGGTCTGTTGCTGTGTACTAACCATGCGTCTGTTGCTGTGTACTAACCATGCGTCTGTTGCTATGTACTAACCATGCGTCTGTTGTTATGTACTAACCATGGGTCTGTTGCTGTGTACTAACCATGCGTCTGTTGCTATGCACTAACCATGCGTCTGTTGCTATGTACTAACCATGCGTCTGTTGCTATGTACTAACCATGCGTCTGTTGCTATGTACTAACCATGCGTCTGTTGCTATGTACTAACCATGCGTCTGTTGCTGTGTACTAACCATGCGTCTGTTGCTATGTACTAACCATGGGTCTGTTGCTATGTACTAACCATGGGTCTGTTGCTATGTACTAACCATGGGTCTGTTGCTGTGTACTAACCATGCGTCTGTTGCTGTGTACTAACCATGCGTCTGTTGCTATGTACTAACCGTGCGTCTGTTGCTATGTACTAACCATGCGTCTGTTGCTATGTACTAACCATGCGTCTGTTGCTATGTACTAACCATGCGTCTGTTGCTGTGTACTAACCATGCGTCTGTTGCTATGTACTAACCATGCACCTGTTGCTATGTACTAACCATGGGTCTGTTGCTGTGTACTAACCATGCGTCTGTTGCTATGCACTAACCATGCGTCTGTTGCTATGTACTAACCATGTGTCTGTTGCTATGTACTAACCATGCGTCTGTTGCTATGTACTAACCATGCGTCTGTTGCTATGTACTAACCATGGGTCTGTTGCTATGTACTAACCGCGGGTCTGTTGCTGTGTACTAACCATGCGTCGGTTGCTATGTACTAACCATGCGTCTGTTGCTATGTCCTAACCATGGGTCTGTTGCTATGTACTAACCATGCGTCTGTTGCTATGAACTAACCATGCGTCTGTTGCTATGTACTAACCATGCGTCTGTTGCTATGTCCTAACCATGGGTCTGTTGCTAAGTACTAACCATGCGTCTGTTGCTATGTACTAACCATGCGTCTGTTGCTATGAACTAACCATGCGTCTGTTGCTATGTACTAACCATGGGTCTGTTGCTATGTACTAACCATGCGTCTGTTGCTATGTACTAACCATGGGTCTGTTGCTATGTACTAACCATGCGTCTGTTGCTATGTACTAACCATGCGTCTGTTGCTATGTACTAACCATGGGTCTGTTGCTATGTACTAACCGCGGGTCTGTTGCTGTGTACTAACCATGGGTCTGTTGCTATGTACTAACCATGCGTCTGTTGCTATGTACTAACCATGGGTCTGTTGCTATGTACTAACCATGCGTCTGTTGCTATGTACTAACCATGGGTCTGTTGCTATGTACTAACCGCGGGTCTGTTGCTGTGTACTAACCATGGGTCTGTTGCTATGTACTAACCATGCGTCTGTTGCTATGTACTAACCATGCGTCTGTTGCTATGTACTAACCATGCGTCTGTTGCTATGTACTAACCATGCGTCTGTTGCTATGAACTAACCATGCGTCTGTTCCTATGTACTAACCATGCGTCTGTTGCTATGTACTAACCATGCGTCTGTTGCTGTGTACTAACCATGGGTCTGTTGCTATGTACTAACCATGCGTCTGTTGCTATGTAGTAACCATGCGTCTGTTGCTATGTACTAACCATGCGTCTGTTGCTGTGTACTAACCATGGGTCGGTTGCTGTGTACTAACCATGGGTCTGTTGCTGTGTACTAACCATGGGTCTGTTGCTATGTACTAACCATGCGTCTGTTGCTATGTACTAACCATGGGTCTGTTGCTATGTACTAACCATGCGTCTGTTGCTATGTACTAACCATGGGTCTGTTGCTGTGTCCTAACCATGCGTCTGTTGCTGTGTACTAACCGCGGGTCTGTTGCTGTGTACTAACCATGCGTCTGTTGCTATGTACTAACCGCGGGTCTGTTGCTGTGTACTAACCATGCGTCTATTGCTGTGTACTAACCGCGGGTCTGTTGCTGTGTACTAACCATGCGTCTGTTGCTGTGTACTAACCGCGGGGCTGTTGCTATGTACTAACCATGCGTCTGTTGCTATGTACTAACCATGCGTCTGTTGCTATGTACTAACCATGCGTCGGTTGCTATGTACTAACCATGCGTCTGTTGCTATGTACTAACCATGCGTCTGTTGCTATGTACTAACCATGCGTCTGTTGCTATGTACTAACCATGCGTCTGTTGCTATGTACTAACCATGCGTCTGTTGCTATGTACTAACCATGCGTCGGTTGCTATGTACTAACCATGCGTCTGTTGCTATGTACTAACCATGCGTCTGTTGCTATGTACTAACCATGCGTCTGTTGCTATGTACTAACCATGCGTCTGTTGCTATGTACTAACCATGCGTCTGTTGCTATGTACTAACCGCGGGTCTGTTGCTGTGTACTAACCATGCATCTGTTGCTATGTATTAACCATGCGTCTGTTGCCATGTACTAACCAGGCGTCTGTTGCTATGTACTAACCATGCGTCTGTTGCTATGTACTAACCATGCGTCTGTTGCTATGTACTAACCATGGGTCTGTTGCTGTGTACTAACCATGCGTCTGTTGCTATGTACTAACCGCAGGTCTGTTGCTATGTACTAACCATGCGTCTGTTGCTGTGTACTAACCATGGGTCGGTTGCTATGTTCTAACCATGCGTCTGTTGCTATGTACTAACCATGCGTCTGTTGCTGTGTACTCACCATGCGTCTGTTGCTCGGTACTAACCATGCGTCTGTTGCTATGTTCTAAGCATGCGTCTGTTGCTATGTACTAACCATGCGTCTGTTGCTGTGTACTAACCATGCGTCTGTTGCTATGTTCTAACCATGCGTCTGTTGCTATGTACTAACCATGCGTCTGTTGCTGTGTACTAACCATGGGTCGGTTGCTATGTTCTAACCATGCGTCTGTTGCTATGTACTAACCATGCGTCTGTTGCTATGTACTAACCATGCGTCTGTTGCTGTGTACTAACCATGGGTCTGTTGCTATGTACTAACCATGGGTCTGTTGCTGTGTACTAACCATGCGTCTGTTGCTGTGTACTAACCATGGGTCTGTTGCTATGTACTAACCATGGGTCTGTTGCTATGTACTAACCATGGGTCTGTTGCTATGTACTAACCATGGGTCTGTTGCTGTGTACTAACCATGCATCTGTTGCTATGTACTAACCATGCGTCTGTTGCTGTGTACTAACCATGGGTCTGTTGCTATGTACTAACCATGGGTCTGTTGCTATGTACTAACCATGCGTCTGTTGCTATGTACTAACCATGCGTCTGTTGCTATGCACTAACCATGCGTCTGTTGCTATGTACTAACCATGGGTCTGTTGCTATGTACTAACCATGCGTCTGTTGCTATGTACTAACCATGCGTCTGTTGCTATGTACTAACCATGCGTCTGTTGCTATGCACTAACCATGCGTCTGTTGCTATGTACTAACCATGGGTCTGTTGCTATGTACTAACCATGCGTCTGTTGCTGTGTACTAACCATGGGTCTGTTGCTATGTACTAACCATGGGTCTGTTGCTATGTACTAACCATGCGTCTGTTGCTATGTACTAACCGTGGGTCTGTTGCTATGTACTAACCATGGGTCTGTTGCTATGTACTAACCATGCGTCTGTTGCTATGCACTAACCATGCGTCTGTTGCTATGTACTAACCATGCGTCTGTTGCTATGTACTAACCATGCGTCTGTTGCTATGTACTAACCATGCGTCTGTTGCTATGTACTAACCATGCGTCTGTTGCTATGTACTAACCCTGGGTCTGTTGCTGTGTACTAACCATGCGTCTGTTGCTGTGTACTAACCATGCGTCTGTTGCTATGTACTAACCATGCGTCTGTTGCGATGTACTAACCATGCGTCTGTTGCTATGTACTAACCATGCGTCTGTTGCTATGTACTAACCATGCGTCTGTTGCTATGTACTAACCATGCGTCTGTTGCTATGTACTAACCATGGGTCTGTTGCTATGTACTAACCATGCGTCTGTTGCTGTGTACTAACCATGCGTCTGTTGCTATGTACTAACCATGCGTCTGTTGCTATGTACTAACCATGCGTCTGTTGCTATGTACTAACCATGCGTCTGTTGCTATGTACTAACCATGGGTCTGTTGCTATGTACTAACCGCGGGTCTGTTGCTGTGTACTAACCATGCGTCTGTTGCTATGTACTAACCATGCGTCTGTTGCTATGTACTAACCATGCGTCTGTTGCTATGTACTAACCATGCGTCTGTTGCTATGTACTAACCATGCGTCTGTTGCTATGTACTAACCATGCGTCTGTTGCTATGTACTAACCATGCGTCTGTTGCTATGTACTAACCATGCGTCTGTTGCTATGTACTAACCATGGGTCTGTTGCTGTGTACTAACCATGCATCTGTTGCTATGTACTAACCATCCGTCTGTTGCTATGTATTAACCATGCGTCTGTTGCTATGTACTAACCATGCGTCTGTTGCTATGTACTAACCATGCGTCTGTTGCTATGAACTAACCATGCGTCTGTTGCTATGTACTAACCGCAGGTCTGTTGCTATGTACTAACCATGCGTCTGTTGCTATGTACTAACCATGCGTCTGTTGCTATGAACTAACCATGCGTCTGTTGCTATGTACTAACCGCAGGTCTGTTGCTGTGTACTAACCATGCGTCTGTTACTATGTACTAACCGCAGGTCTGTTGCTATGTACTAACCATGCGTCTGTTGCTGTGTACTAACCGTGGGTCTGTTGCTATGTACTAACCATGCATCTGTTGCTATGTATTAACCATGCGTCTGTTGCTATGTACTAACCATGCGTCTGTTGCTATGTACTAACCATGCGTCTGTTGCTATGTACTAACCATGCGTCTGTTGCTATGTACTAACCATGCGTCTGTTGCTATGTACGAACCATGCGTCTGTTGCTGTGTACTAACCATGCGTCTGTTGCTATGTACTAACCATGCGTCTGTTGCTATGTACTAACCATGCGTCTGTTGCTATGTACTAACCATGCGTCTGTTGCTATGTACTAACCATGCGTCTGTTGCTATGTACTAACCATGCATCTGTTGCTATGTACTAACCATGCGTCTGTTGCTATGTACTAACCATGCGTCTGTTGCTATGTACTAACCATGCGTCTGTTGCTATGTACTAACCATGCGTCTGTTGCTATGTACTAACCAGGCGTCTGTTGCTATGTATTAACCATGCGTCGGTTGCTATGTACTAACCGTGGGTCTGTTGCTATGTACTAACCATGCGTCTGTTGCTATGTACTAACCATGCATCTGTTGCTATGTATTAACCATGCGTCTGTTGCTATGTACTAACCATGCGTCTGTTGCTATGTATTAACCATGCGTCTGCTGCTATGTACTAACCATGGGTCTGTTGCTATGTACTAACCATGCGTCTGTTGCTATGTACTAACCATGCGTCTGTTGCTATGTACTAACCATGCGTCTGTTGCTATGTACTAACCATGCGTCTGTTGCTATGTACTAACCATGGGTCTGTTGCTGTGTACTAACCATGCGTCTGTTGCTGTGTACTAACCGCGGGTCTGTTGCTATGTACTAACCATGCGTCTGTTGCTATGTACTAACCGCAGGTCTGTTGCTATGTACTAACCATGCGTCTGTTGCTATGTACTAACCATGCGTCTGTTGCTGTGTACTAACCATGCGTCTGTTGCTATGTACGAACCATGCGTCTGTTGCTATGTACTAACCATGGGTCTGTTGCTATGTACTAACCGTGCGTCTGTTGCTATGTACTAACCATGGGTCTGTTGCTGTGTACTAACCATGCGTCTGTTGCTATGTACTAACCATGCGTCTGTTGCTATGTACTAACCATGCGTCTGTTGCTATGTACTAACCATGCGTCTGTTGCTATGTACTAACCATGGGTCTGTTGCTGTGTACTAACCATGCGTCTGTTGCTATGTACTAACCGCAGGTCTGTTGCAATGTACTAACCATGCGTCTGTTGCTATGTACGAACCATGCGTCTGTTGCTATGTACTAACCATGAGTCTGTTGCTATGTACTAACCATGCGTCTGTTGGTATGTACTAACCATGCGTCTGTTGCTATGTACTAACCGCGGGTCTGTTGCTATGTACTAACCATGGGTCTGTTGCTATGTACTAACCATGGGTCTGTTGCTATGTACTAACCGCGGGTCTGTTGCTATGTACTAACCATGCGTCTGTTGCTATGTACTAACCATGGGTCTGTTGCTATGTACTAACCGCGGGTCTGTTGCTATGTACTAACCATGCGTCTGTTGCTATGTACTAACCATGGGTCTGTTGCTATGTACTAACCGCGGGTCTGTTGCTTTGTACAAACCATGCATCTGTTGCTGTGTACTAACCATGCGTCTGTTGCTATGTACTAACCATGCGTCTGTTGCTATGTACTAACCATGCGTCTGTTGCTGTGTACTAACCATGCGTCTGTTGCTATGTACTAACCATGCGTCTGTTGCTGTGTACTAACCATGCATCTGTTGCTACGTATTAACCATGCATCTGTTGCTATGTACTAACCATGCGTCTGTTGCTGTGTACTAACCATGCGTCTGTTGCTATGTACTAACCATGCGTCTGTTGCTATGTACTAACCATGCGTCTGTTGCTATGTACTAACCATGCGTCTGTTGCTATGTACTAACCATGCGTCTGTTGCTATGTATTAACCATGCGTCTGTTGCTATGTACTAACCATGCGTCTGTTGCTGTGTACTAACCATGCGTCTGTTGCTATGTACTAACCATGCGTCTGTTGCTATGTACTAACCATGCGTCTGTTGCTATGTACTAACCATGCGTCTGTTGCTATGTACTAACCATGCGTCTGTTGCTGTGTACTAACCATGCGTCTGTTGCTATGTACTAACCATGGGTCTGTTGCTGTGTACTAACCATGGGTCTGTTGCTGTGTACTAACCATGGGTCTGTTGCTGTGTACTAACCATGCGTCTGTTGCTATGTATTAACCATGCGTCTGTTGCTATGTACTAACCATGCGTCTGTTGCTATGTACTAACCATGGGTCTGTTGCTATGTACTAACCATGGGTCTGTTGCTATGTATTAACCATGCGTCTGTTGCTATGTACTAACCATGCGTCTGTTGCTATGTACTAACCATGGGTCTGTTGCTGTGTACTAACCATGCGTCTGTTGCTATGTACTAACCATGGGTCTGTTGCTATGTACTAACCATGGGTCTGTTGCTATGTATTAACCATGCGTCTGTTGCTATGTACTAACCATGGGTCTGTTGCTGTGTACTAACCATGCGTCTGTTGCTATGTACTAACCGTGGGTCTGTTGCTATGTACTAACCATGCGTCTGTTGCTATGTACTAACCATGGGTCTGTTGCTGTGTACTAACCATGCGTCTGTTGCTATGTACTAACCATGGGTCTGTTGCTATGTACTAACCGCGGGTCTGTTGCTATGTACGAACCATGCGTCTGTTGCTATGTACTAACCATGCGTCTGTTGCTATGTACTAACCATGCGTCTGTTGCTATGTACTAACCATGCGTCTGTTGCTATGTACTAACCATGCGTCTGTTGCTATGTACTAACCATGCGTCTGTTGCTATGTACTAACCATGCGTCTGTTGCTATGTACCAACCATGCGTCTGTTGCTGTGTACTAACCATGCGTCTGTTGCTATGTACTAACCATGGGTCTGTTGCTGTGTACTAACCATGCGTCTGTTGCTATGTATTAACCATGCGTCTGTTGCTATGTACTAACCATGCGTCTGTTGCTGTGTACTAACCAGGCGTCTGTTGCTATGTACTAACCATGCATCTGTTGCTATGTATTAACCATGCGTCTGTTGCTATGTACTAACCATGCGTCTGTTGCTATGTACTAACCATGCGTCTGTTGCTGTGTACTAACCATGCGTCTGTTGCTGTGTACTAACCATGCGTCTGTTGCTATGTACTAACCATGCGTCTGTTGCTATGTACTAACCATGCGTCTGATGCTATGTACTAACCATGCGTCTGTTGCTATGTACTAACCATGCGTCTGTTGCTGTGTACTAACCATGCGTCTGTTGCTATGTACTAACCATGCGTCTGTTGCTATGTACTAACCATGCGTCTGTTGCTGTGTACTAACCATGCGTCTGTTGCTGTGTACTAACCATGCGTCTGTTGCTATGTATTAACCATGCGTCTGTTGCTATGTACTAACCATGCGTCTGTTGCTATGTACTAACCATGCGTCTGTTGCTATGTACTAACCATGCGTCTGTTGCTGTGTACTAACCATGCGTCTGTTGCTATGTACTAACCATGCGTCTGTTGCTGTGTACTAACCATGCGTCTGTTGCTGTGTACTAACCATGGGTCTGTTGCTATGTATTAACCATGCGTCTGTTGCTATGTACTAACCATGCGTCTGTTGCTATGTACTAACCATGCGTCTGTTGCTATGTACTAACCATGCGTCTGTTGCTTTGTACTAACCATGCGTCTGTTGCTATGTACTAACCATGCGTCTGTTGCTGTGTACTAACCATGCGTCTGTTGCTGTGTACTAACCATGCGTCTGTTGCTGTGTACTAACCATGCGTCTGTTGCTATGTATTAACCATGGGTCTGTTGCTGTGTACTAACCATGGGTCTGTTGCTATGTACTAACCATGCGTCTGTTGCTATGTACTAACCATGGGTCTGTTGCTGTGTACTAACCATGGGTCTGTTGCTATGTACTAACCATGCGTCTGTTGCTATGTACTAACCATGCGTCTGTTGCTATGTACTAACCATGCGTCTGTTGCTGTGTACTAACCGTGCGTCTGTTGCTATGTACTAACCATGCGTCTGTTGCTATGTACTAACCGTGGGTCTGTTGCTATGTACTAACCATGCGTCTGTTGCTATGTACTAACCATGCGTCTGTTGCTGTGTACTAACCATGCGTCTGTTGCTATGTACTAACCATGCGTCTGTTGCTATGTACTAACCATGCGTCTGTTGCTATGTACTAACCATGCGTCTGTTGCTATGTACTAACCGTGGGTCTGTTGCTATGTACTAACCATGCGTCTGTTGCTGTGTACTAACCGTGCGTCTGTTGCTATGTACTAACCATGCGTCTGTTGCTATGTACTAACCATGCGTCTGTTGCTGTGTACTAACCGTGCGTCTGTTGCTATGTACTAACCATGCGTCTGTTGCTATGTACTAACCATGCGTCTGTTGCTGTGTACTAACCGTGCGTCTGCTGCTATGTACTAACCATGCGTCTGTTGCTATGTACTAACCGTGGGTCTGTTGCTATGTACTAACCATGCGTCTGTTGCTATGTACTAACCATGCGTCTGTTGCTGTGTACTAACCATGCGTCTGTTGCTATGTACTAACCATGCGTCTGTTGCTATGTACTAACCATGCGTCTGTTGCTATGTACTAACCATGCGTCTGTTGCTATGTACTAACCATGGGTCTGTTGCTGTGTACTAACCATGCGTCTGTTGCTATGTACTAACCATGCGTCTGTTGCTATGTACTAACCATGCGTCTGTTGCTATGTACTAACCGCAGGTCTGTTGCTATGTACTAACCATGCGTCTGTTGCTATGTACGAACCATGCGTCTGTTGCTATGTACTAACCATGCGTCTGTTGCTATGTACTAACCATGCGTCTGTTGCTATGTACTAACCATGCGTCTGTTGCTGTGTACTAACCATGCGTCTGTTGCTATGTACTAACCATGGGTCTGTTGCTGTGTACTAACCATGCGTCTGTTGCTGTGTACTAACCATGCGTCTGTTGCTATGTACTAACCATGCGTCTGTTGCTATGTACTAACCATGGGTCTGTTACTGTGTACTAACCATGCGTCTGTTGCTATGCACTAACCATGCGTCTGTTGCTATGTACTAACCATGCGTCTGTTGCTATGTACTAACCATGCGTCTGTTGCTATGTACTAACCATGCGTCTGTTGCTATGTACTAACCATGGGTCTGTTGCTATGTACTAACCATGGGTCTGTTGCTATGTACTAACCATGGGTCTGTTGCTGTGTACTAACCATGCGTCTGTTGCTGTGTACTAACCATGCGTCTGTTGCTATGTACTAACCGTGCGTCTGTTGCTATGTACTAACCATGCGTCTGTTGCTATGTACTAACCATGCGTCTGTTGCTATGTACTAACCATGCGTCTGTTGCTGTGTACTAACCATGCGTCTGTTGCTATGTACTAACCATGCATCTGTTGCTATGTACTAACCATGAGTCTGTTGCTGTGTACTAACCATGGGTCTGTTGCTATGTACTAACCATGCGTCTGTTGCTATGTACTAACCATGCGTCTGTTGCTATGTACTAACCATGCGTCTGTTGCTATGCACTAACCATGCGTCTCTTGCTATGTACTAACCATGTGTCTGTTGCTATGTACTAACCATGCGTCTGTTGCTATGTACTAACCATGCGTCTGTTGCTATGTACTAACCATGCGTCTGTTGCTATGTACTAACCATGCGTCTGTTGCTATGTACTAACCATGCGTCTGTTGCTGTGTACTAACCATGCGTCTGTTGCTATGTACTAACCATGGGTCTGTTGCTGTGTACTAACCATGCGTCTGTTGCTATGTACTAACCATGGGTCTGTTGCTGTGTACTAACCATGCGTCTGTTGCTATGTACTAACCATGGGTCTGTTGCTGTGTACTAACCATGCGTCTGTTGCTATGTACTAACCATGGGTCTGTTGCTGTGTACTAACCATGGGTCTGTTGCTATGTACTAACCATGCGTCTGTTGCTATGTACTAACCATGCGTCTGTTGTTATGTACTAACCATGGGTCTGTTGCTGTGTACTAACCATGCGTCTGTTGCTATGCACTAACCATGCGTCTGTTGCTATGTACTAACCATGCGTCTGTTGCTATGTACTAACCATGCGTCTGTTGCTATGTACTAACCATGCGTCTGTTGCTATGTACTAACCATGCGTCTGTTGCTATGCACTAACCATGCGTCTGTTGCTATGTACTAACCATGTGTCTGTTGCTATGTACTAACCATGCGTCTGTTGCTATGTACGAACCATGCGTCTGTTGCTATGTACTAACCATGCGTCTGTTGCTGTGTACTAACCATGCGTCTGTTGCTATGTACTAACCATGGGTCTGTTGCTGTGTACTAACCATGCGTCTGTTGCTATGTACTAACCATGCGTCTGTTGCTATGTACTAACCATGCGTCTGTTGCTGTGTACTAACCATGCGTCTGTTGCTATGTACTAACCATGGGTCTGTTGCTGTGTACTAACCATGCGTCTGTTGCTATGTGCTAACCATGCGTCTGTTGCTATGTACTAACCATGCGTCTGTTGCTGTGTACTAACCATGGGTCTGTTGCTGTGTACTAACCATGGGTCTGTTGCTATGTACTAACCATGCGTCTGTAGCTGTGTACTAACCATGGGTCTGTTGCTATGTACTAACCATGCGTCTGTTGCTATGTACTAACCATGGGTCTGTTGCTGTGTACTAACCATGGGTCTGTTGCTATGTACTAACCATGCGTCTGTTGCTGTGTACTAACCATGGGTCTGTTGCTATGTACTAACCATGCGTCTGTTGCTATGTACTAACCATGCGTCTGTTGTTATGTACTAACCATGGGTCTGTTGCTGTGTACTAACCATGCGTCTGTTGCTATGCACTAACCATGCGTCTGTTGCTGTGTACTAACCATGGGTCTGTTGCTATGTACTAACCATGGGTCTGTTGCTATGTACTAACCATGCGTCTGTTGCTATGTACTAACCATGGGTCTGTTGCTATGTACTAACCATGGGTCTGTTGCTATGTACTAACCATGGGTCTGTTGCTGTGTACTAACCATGCGTCTGTTGCTGTGTACTAACCATGCGTCTGTTGCTATGTACTAACCGTGCGTCTGTTGCTATGTACTAACCATGCGTCTGTTGCTATGTACTAACCATGCGTCTGTTGCTATGTACTAACCATGCGTCTGTTGCTGTGTACTAACCATGCGTCTGTTGCTATGTACTAACCATGCATCTGTTGCTATGTACTAACCATGGGTCTGTTGCTGTGTACTAACCATGCGTCTGTTGCTATGCACTAACCATGCGTCTGTTGCTATGTACTAACGGTGTGTCTGTTGCTATGTACTAACCATGCGTCTGTTGCTATGTACTAACCATGCGTCTGTTGCTATGTACTAACCATGGGTCTGTTGCTATGTACTAACCGCGGGTCTGTTGCTGTGTACTAACCATGCGTCGGTTGCTATGTACTAACCATGCGTCTGTTGCTATGTCCTAACCATGGGTCTGTTGCTATGTACTAACCATGCGTCTGTTGCTATGAACTAACCATGCGTCTGTTGCTATGTACTAACCATGCGTCTGTTGCTATGTCCTAACCATGGGTCTGTTGCTATGTACTAACCATGCGTCTGTTGCTATGAACTAACCATGCGTCTGTTGCTATGTACTAACCATGGGTCTGTTGCTATGTACTAACCGCGGGTCTGTTGCTGTGTACTAACCATGGGTCTGTTGCTATGTACTAACCATGCGTCTGTTGCTATGTACTAACCATGGGTCTGTTGCTATGTACTAACCATGCGTCTGTTGCTATGTACTAACCATGGGTCTGTTGCTATGTACTAACCGCGGGTCTGTTGCTGTGTACTAACCATGGGTCTGTTGCTATGTACTAACCATGCGTCTGTTGCTATGTACTAACCATGCGTCTGTTGCTATGTACTAACCATGCGTCTGTTGCTATGTACTAACCATGCGTCTGTTGCTATGAACTAACCATGCATCTGTTCCTATGTACTAACCATGCGTCTGTTGCTATGTACTAACCATGCGTCTGTTGCTGTGTACTAACCATGGGTCTGTTGCTATGTACTAACCATGCGTCTGTTGCTATGTACTAACCATGGGTCTGTTGCTGTGTACTAACCATGGGTCTGTTGCTATGTACTAACCATGCGTCTGTTGCTATGTACTAACCATGGTTCTGTTGCTATGTACTAACCATGCGTCTGTTGCTATGTACTAACCATGGGTCTGTTGCTGTGTCCTAACCATGCGTCTGTTGCTGTGTACTAACCGCGGGTCTGTTGCTGTGTACTAACCATGCGTCTGTTGCTATGTACTAACCGCGGGTCTGTTGCTGTGTACTAACCATGCGTCTATTGCTGTGTACTAACCGCGGGTCTGTTGCTGTGTACTAACCATGCGTCTGTTGCTGTGTACTAACCGCGGGGCTGTTGCTATGTACTAACCATGCGTCTGTTGCTATGTACTAACCATGCGTCTGTTGCTATGTACTAACCATGCGTCGGTTGCTATGTACTAACCATGCGTCTGTTGCTATGTACTAACCATGCGTCTGTTGCTATGTACTAACCATGCGTCTGTTGCTATGTACTAACCATGCGTCTGTTGCTATGTACTAACCATGCGTCTGTTGCTATGTACTAACCATGCGTCGGTTGCTATGTACTAACCATGCGTCTGTTGCTATGTACTAACCATGCGTCTGTTGCTATGTACTAACCATGCGTCTGTTGCTATGTACTAACCATGCGTCTGTTGCTATGTACTAACCATGCGTCTGTTGCTATGTACTAACCGCGGGTCTGTTGCTGTGTACTAACCATGCATCTGTTGCTATGTATTAACCATGCGTCTGTTGCTATGTACTAACCAGGCGTCTGTTGCTATGTACTAACCATGCGTCTGTTGCTATGTACTAACCATGCGTCTGTTGCTATGTACTAACCATGCGTCTGTTGCTATGTACTAACCATGGGTCTGTTGCTGTGTACTAACCATGCGTCTGTTGCTATGTACTAACCGCAGGTCTGTTGCTATGTACTAACCATGCGTCTGTTGCTATGTACGAACCATGCGTCTGTTGCTATGTACTAACCATGCGTCTGTTGCTATGTACTAACCATGCGTCTGTTGCTATGTACTAACCATGCGTCTGTTGCTATGTACTAACCATGCGTCTGTTGCTGTGTACTAACCATGGGTCGGTTGCTATGTTCTAACCATGCGTCTGTTGCTATGTACTAACCATGCGTCTGTTGCTGTGTACTCACCATGCGTCTGTTGCTCTGTACTAACCATGCGTCTGTTGCTATGTTCTAACCATGCGTCTGTTGCTATGTACTAACCATGCGTCTGTTGCTGTGTACTAACCATGCGTCTGTTGCTATGTTCTAACCATGCGTCTGTTGCTATGTACTAACCATGCGTCTGTTGCTGTGTACTAACCATGGGTCGGTTGCTATGTTCTAACCATGCGTCTGTTGCTATGTACTAACCATGCGTCTGTTGCTATGTACTAACCATGGGTCTGTTGCTATGTACTAACCATGGGTCTGTTGCTGTGTACTAACCATGCGTCTGTTGCTATGCACTAACCATGCGTCTGTTGCTATGTACTAACCATGGGTCTGTTGCTATGTACTAACCATGGGTCTGTTGCTGTGTACTAACCATGGGTCTGTTGCTATGTACTAACCATGGGTCTGTTGCTATGTACAAACCATGCGTCTGTTGCTATGTACTAACCGTGGGTCTGTTGATATGTACTAACCATGGGTCTGTTGCTGTGTACTAACCATGCGTCTGTTGCTATGCACTAACCATGCGTCTGTTGCTATGTACTAACCATGCGTCTGTTGCTATGTACTAACCATGCGTCTGTTGCTATGTACTAACCATGCGTCTGTTGCTATGTACTAACCATGCGTCTGTTGCTATGTACTAACCATGGGTCTGTTGCTATGTACTAACCATGCGTCTGTTGCTGTGTACTAACCCTGGGTCTGTTGCTGTGTACTAACCATGCGTCTGTTGCTGTGTACTAACCATGCGTCTGTTGCTATGTACTAACCATGCGTCTGTTGCTATGTACTAACCATGCGTCTGTTGCTATGTACTAAACATGCGTCTGTTGCTATGTACTAACCATGCGTCTGTTGCTATGTACTAACCATGCGTCTGTTGCTATGTACTAACCATGGGTCTGTTGCTATGTACTAACCATGCGTCTGTTGCTGTGTACTAACCATGCGTCTGTTGCTATGTACTAACCGCGGGTCTGTTGCTATGTACTAACCATGGGTCTGTTGCTGTGTACTAACCATGGGTCTGTTGCTATGTACTAACCATGCGTCTGTTGCTGTGTACTAACCATGCGTCTGTTGCTATGTACTAACCGCGGGTCTGTTGCTATGTACTAACCATGCGTCTGTTGCTGTGTACTAACCATGCGTCTGTTGCTATGTACTAACCATGCGTCTGTTGCTATGTACTAACCATGCGTCTGTTGCTATGTACTAACCATGCGTCTGTTGCTATGTACTAACCATGCGTCTGTTGCTATGTACTAACCATGCGTCTGTTGCTATGTACTAACCATGCGTCTGTTGCTATGTACTAACCATGCGTCTGTTGCTATGTACTAACCATGGGTCTGTTGCTGTGTACTAACCATGCATCTGTTGCTATGTACTAACCATCCGTCTGTTGCTATGTATTAACCATGCGTCTGTCGCTATGTACTAACCATGCGTCTGTTGCTATGTACTAACCATGCGTCTGTTGCTATGAACTAACCATGCGTCTGTTGCTATGTACTAACCGCAGGTCTGTTGCTGTGTACTAACCATGCGTCCGTTACTATGTACTAACCGCAGGTCTGTTGCTATGTACTAACCATGCGTCTGTTGCTGTGGACTAACCGTGGGTCTGTTGCTATGTACTAACCATGCATCTGTTGCTATGTATTAACCATGCGTCTGTTGCTATGTACTAACCATGCGTCTGTTGCTATGTACTAACCATGCGTCTGTTGCTATGTACTAACCATGCGTCTGTTGCTATGTTCTAACCATGCATCTGTTGCTATGTACTAACCATGCGTCTGTTGCTATGTACTAACCATGCGTCTGTTGCTATGTACTAACCATGTGTCTGTTGCTATGTACTAACCATGCGTCTGTTGCTATGTACTAACCAGGCGTCTGTTGCTATGTATTAACCATGCGTCGGTTGCTATGTACTAACCGTGGGTCTGTTGCTATGTACTAACCATGCGTCTGTTGCTATGTACTAACCATGCATCTGTTGCTATGTATTAACCATGCGTCTGTTGCTATGTACTAACCATGCGTCTGTTGCTATGTATTAACCATGCGTCTGTTGCTATGTACTAACCATGGGTCTGTTGCTATGTACTAACCATGCGTCTGTTGCTATGTACTAACCATGCGTCTGTTGCTATGTACTAACCATGCGTCTGTTGCTATGTACTAACCATGCGTCTGTTGCTATGTACTAACCATGGGTCTGTTGCTGTGTACTAACCATGCGTCTGTTGCTGTGTACTAACCGCGGGTCTGTTGCTATGTACTAACCATGCGTCTGTTGCTATGTACTAACCGCAGGTCTGTTGCTATGTACTAACCATGCGTCTGTTGCTATGTACTAACCATGCGTCTGTTGCTGTGTACTAACCATGCGTCTGTTGCTATGTACGAACCATGCGTCTGTTGCTATGTACTAACCATGGGTCTGTTGCTATGTACTAACCGTGCGTCTGTTGCTATGTACTAACCATGGGTCTGTTGCTGTGTACTAACCATGCGTCTGTTGCTATGTACTAACCATGCGTCTGTTGCTATGTACTAACCATGCGTCTGTTGCTATGTACTAACCATGCGTCTGTTGCTATGTACTAACCATGGGTCTGTTGCTGTGTACTAACCATGCGTCTGTTGCTATGTACTAACCGCAGGTCTGTTGCAATGTGCTAACCATGCGTCTGTTGCTATGTACGAACCATGCGTCTGTTGCTGTGTACTAACCATGCGTCTGTTGCTATGTACTAACCATGCGTCTGTTGCTATGTACTAACCATGCGTCTGTTGCTATGTACTAACCATGCGTCTGTTGCTATGTACTAACCATGCGTCTGTTGCTGTGTACTAACCATGCGTCTGTTGCTATGTACTAACCATGGGTCTGTTGCTATGTACTAACCATGGGTCTGTTGCTATGTACTAACCATGGGTCTGTTGCTATGTACTAACCATGCGTCTGTTGCTGTGTACTAACCATGCGTCTGTTGCTATGTACTAACCATGCGTCTGTTGCTATGTACTAACCATGGGTCTGTTGCTGTGTACTAACCATGCGTCTGTTGCTATGCACTAACCATGCGTCTGTTGCTATGTACTAACCATGCGTCTGTTGCTATGTACTAACCATGCGTCTGTTGCTATGTACTAACCATGCGTCTGTTGCTATGTACTAACCATGGGTCTGTTGCTGTGTACTAACCATGCGTCTGTTGCTGTGTACTAACCATGGGTCTGTTGCTATGTACTAACCATGCGTCTGTTGCTATGTACTAACCATGCGTCTGTTGCTATGTACTAACCATGCGTCTGTTGCTATGTACTAACCATGGGTCTGTTGCTATGTACTAACCGCGGGTCTGTTGCTGTGTACTAACCATGCGTCTGTTGCTATGTACTAACCATGCGTCTCTTGCTATGTACTAACCATGCGTCTGTTGCTATGTACTAACCATGGGTCTGTTGCTGTGTACTAACCATGCGTCTGTTGCTATGTACTAACCATGCGTCTGTTGCTATGTACTAACCATGCGTCTGTTGCTATGTACTAACCATGCGTCTGTTGCTATGAACTAACCATGCGTCTGTTCCTATGTACTAACCATGGGTCTGTTGCTGTGTCCTAACCATGCGGCTGTTGCTGTGTACTAACCATGCGTCTGTTGCTATGTACTAACCATGGGTCTGTTGCTGTGTACTAACCATGCGTCTGTTGCTGTGTACTAACCGCGAGTCTATTGCTGTGTACTAACCATGCGTCTGTTGCTATGTACTAACCGCGGGTCTGTTGCTATGTACTAACCATGCGTCTGTTGCTGTGTACTAACCGCGGGTCTGTTGCTGTGTACTAACCATGCGTCTGTTGCTGTGTACTAACCGCGGGTCTGTTGCTGTGTACTAACCATGGGTCTGTTGCTGTGTACTAACCATGCGTCTGTTGCTGTGTACTAACCGCGGGTCTGTTGCTATGTACTAACCATGCGTCTGTTGCTGTGTACGAACAGCGGGTCTGTTGCTATGTACTAACCATGCGTCTGTTGCTGTGTACTAACCGCGGGTCTGTTGCTGTGTACTAACCATGCGTCTGTTGCTGCGTACTAACCGCGGGTCTGTTGCTGTGTACTAACCGTGCGTCTGTTGCTATGTACTAACCATGCGTCTGTTGCTATGTACTAACCATGCGTCTGTTGCTATGTACAAACCGCGGGTCTGTTGCTATGTCCTAACCATGCGTCTGTTGCTATGTACTAACCATGCGTCTGTTGCTATGTACTAACCGCGGGTCTGTTGCTATGTACTAACCATGCGTCTGTTGCTATGTACTAACCATGCGTCTGTTGCTGTGTACTAACCATGCGTCTGTTGCTATGTACTAACCATGCGTCTGTTGCTATGTACTAACCGCGGGTCTGTTGCTATGTACTAACCATGCGTCTGTTGCTATGTACTAACCATGCGTCTGTTGCTATGTACTAACCATGCGTCTGTTGCTATGTACTAACCATGCGTCTGTTGCTCTGTCCTAACCGCGGGTCTGTTGCTATGTACTAACCATGCGTCTGTTGCTATGTACTAACCATGCGTCTGTTGCTATGTACTAACCATGCGTCTGTTGCTATGTACTAACCATGGGTCTGTTGCTGTGTACTAACCATGCGTCTGTTGCTCTGTCCTAACCGCGGGTCTGTTGCTATGTACTAACCATGCGTCTGTTGCTGTGTACTAACCATGCGTCTGTTGCTATGTACTAACCATGCGTCTGTTGCTCTGTCCTAACCGCGGGTCTGTTGCTATGTACTAACCATGCGTCTGTTGCTGTGTACTAACCATGCGTCTGTTGCTATGTACTAACCATGCGTCTGTTGCTATGTTCTAACCATGCGTCTGTTGCTATGTACTAACCGCGGGTCTGTTGCTATGTACTAACCATGCGTCTGTTGCTATGTACTAACCGCGGGTCTGTTGCTATGTACTACCCGCGGGTCTGTTGCTATGTACTAACCATGCGTCTGTTGCTATGTACTAACCGCGGGTCTGTTGCTATGTACTAACCATGCGTCTGTTGCTATGTACTAACCGCGGGTCTGTTGCTATGTACTAACCGCGGGTCTGTTGCTATGTTCTAACCATGCGTCTGTTGCTATGTACTAACCGCGGGTCTGTTGCTGTGTACTAACCATGCGTCTGTTGCTATGTACTAACCGCGGGTCTGTTGCTATGTACTAACCGCGGGTCTGTTGCTATGTTCTAACCATGCGTCTGTTGCTATGTACTAACCGCGGGTCTGTTGCTATGTACTAACCATGCGTCTGTTGCTATGTACTAACCATGGGTCTGTTGCTGTGTACTAACCATGCGTCTGTTGCTGTGTACTAACCATCCGTCTGTTGCTGTGTACTAACCATGGGTCTGTTGCTATGTACTAACCATGCGTCTGTTGCTGTGTACTAACCATGCGTCTGTTGCTGTGTACTAACCATCCGTCTGTTGCTGTGTACTAACCATGGGTCTGTTGCTCTGTACTAACCATGCGTCTGTTGCTATGTACTAACCATGCGTCTGTTGCTATGTACTAACCATGGGTCTGTTGCTATGTACTAACCATGGGTCTGTTGCTATGTACTAACCATGCGTCTGTTGCTATGTACTAACCATGGGTCTGTTGCTATGTACTAACCATGGGTCTGTTGCTATGTACTAACCATGGGTCTGTTGCTATGTACTAACCATGCGTCTGTTGCTGTGTACTAACCATACGTCTGTTGCGATGTACTAACCATGCGTCTGTTGCTATGTACTAACCATCCGTCTGTTGCTGTGTACTAACCATGGGTCTGTTGCTCTGTACTAACCATGCGTCTGTTGCTGTGTACTAACCATGCGTCTGTTGCTATGTACTAACCATGCGTCTGTTGCTGTGTACTAACCATGCGTCTGTTGCTATGTACTAACCATGCGTCTGTTGCTGTGTACTAACCATGCGTCTGTTGCTATGTACTAACCATGCGTCTGTTGCTGTGTACTAACCATGCGTCTGTTGCTATGTACTAACCATGCGTCTGTTGCTGTGTACTAACCATGCGTCTGTTGCTATGTACTAACCATGGGTCTGTTGCTATGTACTAACCATGGGTCTGTTGCTATGTACTAACCATGCGTCTGTTGCTATGTACTAACCATGCGTCTGTTGCTATGTACTAACCATGCGTCTGTTGCTATGTACTAACCATGGGTCTGTTGCTATGTACTAACCATGCGTCTGTTGCTATGTACTAACCATGGGTCTGTTGCTATGTACTAACCATGCGTCTGTTGCTATGTACTAACCATGGGTCTGTTGCTATGTACTAACCATGCGTCTGTTGCTATGTACTAACCATGGGTCTGTTGCTATGTACTAACCATGCGTCTGTTGCTATGTACTAACCATGCGTCTGTTGCTATGTACTAACCATGCGTCTGTTGCTATGTACTAACCATGCGTCTGTTGCTATGTACTAACCATGGGTCTGTTGCTATGTACTAACCATGCGTCTGTTGCTGTGTACGAACCATGGGTCTGTTGCTGTGTACTAACCATGGGTCTGTTGCTATGTACTAACCATGCGTCTGTTGCTATGTACTAACCATGGGTCTGTTGCTATGTACTAACCATGCGTCTGTTGCTATGTACTAACCATGGGTCTGTTGCTATGTACTAACCATGCGTCTGTTGCTATGTACTAACCATGGGTCTGTTGCTATGTACTAACCATGCGTCTGTTGCTATGTACTAACCATGCGTCTGTTGCTATGTACTAACCGCGGGTCTGTTGCTATGTACTAACCATGGGTCTGTTGCTATGTACTAACCATGGGTCTGTTGCTATGTACTAACCATGGGTCTGTTGCTATGTACTAACCATGGGTCTGTTGCTATGTACTTACCATGCGTCTGTTGCTATGTACTAACCATGGGTCTGTTGCTATGTACTAACCATGCGTCTGTTGCTATGTACTAACCATGGGTCTGTTGCTATGTACTAACCATGCGTCTGTTGCTATGTACTAACCATGGGTCTGTTGCTATGTACTAACCGCGGGTCTGTTGCTATGTACTAACCATGGGTCTGTTGCTATGTACTAACCATGCGTCTGTTGCTATGTACTAACCATGGGTCTGTTGCTATGTACTAACCATGCGTCTGTTGCTATGTACTAACCATGGGTCTGTTGCTATGTACTAACCATGCGTCTGTTGCTATGTACTAACCATGGGTCTGTTGCTATGTACTAACCATGGGTCTGTTGCTATGTACTAACCATGCGTCTGTTGCTATGTACTAACCATGGGTCTGTTGCTATGTACTAACCATGCGTCTGTTGCTATGTACTAACCATGCGTCTGTTGCTATGTACTAACCATGGGTCTGTTGCTATGTACTAACCATGGGTCTGTTGCTATGTACTAACCATGCGTCTGTTGCTATGTACTAACCGCGGGTCTGTTGCTATGTACTAACCATGGGTCTGTTGCTATGTACTAACCATGCGTCTGTTGCTATGTACTAACCATGCGTCTGTTGCTATGTACTAACCATGGGTCTGTTGCTATGTACTAACCATGCGTCTGTTGCTATGTACTAACCGCGGGTCTGTTGCTATGTACTAACCGCGGGTCTGTTGCTGTGTACTCACCATGCGTCTGTTGCTATGTACTAACCATGCGTCTGTTGCTATGTACTAACCATGGGTCTGTTGCTATGTACTAACCATGCGTCTGTTGCTATGTACTAACCATGGGTCTGTTGCTATGTACTAACCATGCGTCTGTTGCTATGTACTAACCATGGGTCTGTTGCTATGTACTAACCATGCGTCTGTTGCTATGTACTAACCATGGGTCTGTTGCTAGGTACTAACCATGGGTCTGTTGCTATGTACTAACCATGCGTCTGTTGCTATGTACTAACCATGGGTCTGTTGCTATGTACTAACCATGCGTCTGTTGCTATGTACTAACCATGCGTCTGTTGCTATGTACTAACCATGGGTCTGTTGCTATGTACTAACCATGGGTCTGTTGCTATGTACTAACCATGCGTCTGTTGCTATGTACTAACCGCGGGTCTGTTGCTATGTACTAACCATGGGTCTGTTGCTATGTACTAACCATGCGTCTGTTGCTATGTACTAACCATGCGTCTGTTGCTATGTACTAACCGCGGGTCTGTTGCTATGTACTAACCATGCGTCTGTTGCTATGTACTAACCATGCGTCTGTTGCTATGTACTAACCATGGGTCTGTTGCTATGTACTAACCGCGGGTCGGTTGCTATGTACTAACCATGCGTCTGTTGCTATGTACTAACCGCGGGTCTGTTGCTATGTACTAACCATGGGTCTGTTGCTATGTACTAACCATGCGTCTGTTGCTATGTACTAACCGCGGGTCTGTTGCTATGTACTAACCGCGGGTCTGTTGCTGTGTACTAACCATGCGTCTGTTGCTATGTACTAACCATGTGTCTGTTGCTATGTACTAACCATGCGTCTGTTGCTATGTACTAACCATGGGTCTGTTGCTATGTACTAACCGCGGGTCTGTTGCTATGTACTAACCATGCGTCTGTTGCTATGTACTAACCATGGGTCTGTTGCTGTGTACTAACCATGCGTCTGTTGCTATGTACTAACCATGCGTCTGTTGCTATGTACTAACCATGGGTCTGTTGCTATGTACTAACCATGGGTCTGTTGCTATGTACTAACCATGCGTCTGTTGCTATGTACTAACCATGGGTCTGTTGCTATGTACTAACCGCGGGTCTGTTGCTGTGTACTAACCATGCGTCTGTTGCTATGTACTAACCATGCGTCTCTTGCTATGTACTAACCATGCGTCTGTTGCTATGTACTAACCATGGGTCTGTTGCTGTGTACTAACCATGCGTCTGTTGCTATGTACTAACCATGCGTCTGTTGCTATGTACTAACCATGCGTCTGTTGCTATGTACTAACCATGCGTCTGTTGCTATGAACTAACCATGCGTCTGTTCCTATGTACTAACCATGGGTCTGTTGCTGTGTCCTAACCATGCGGCTGTTGCTGTGTACTAACCATGCGTCTGTTGCTATGTACTAACCATGGGTCTGTTGCTGTGTACTAACCATGCGTCTGTTGCTGTGTACTAACCGCGAGTCTATTGCTGTGTACTAACCATGCGTCTGTTGCTATGTACTAACCGCGGGTCTGTTGCTATGTACTAACCATGCGTCTGTTGCTGTGTACTAACCGCGGGTCTGTTGCTGTGTACTAACCATGCGTCTGTTGCTGTGTACTAACCGCGGGTCTGTTGCTGTGTACTAACCATGGGTCTGTTGCTGTGTACTAACCATGCGTCTGTTGCTGTGTACTAACCGCGGGTCTGTTGCTATGTACTAACCATGCGTCTGTTGCTGTGTACGAACAGCGGGTCTGTTGCTATGTACTAACCATGCGTCTGTTGCTGTGTACTAACCGCGGGTCTGTTGCTGTGTACTAACCATGCGTCTGTTGCTGCGTACTAACCGCGGGTCTGTTGCTGTGTACTAACCGTGCGTCTGTTGCTATGTACTAACCATGCGTCTGTTGCTATGTACTAACCATGCGTCTGTTGCTATGTACAAACCGCGGGTCTGTTGCTATGTCCTAACCATGCGTCTGTTGCTATGTACTAACCATGCGTCTGTTGCTATGTACTAACCGCGGGTCTGTTGCTATGTACTAACCATGCGTCTGTTGCTATGTACTAACCATGCGTCTGTTGCTGTGTACTAACCATGCGTCTGTTGCTATGTACTAACCATGCGTCTGTTGCTATGTACTAACCGCGGGTCTGTTGCTATGTACTAACCATGCGTCTGTTGCTATGTACTAACCATGCGTCTGTTGCTATGTACTAACCATGCGTCTGTTGCTATGTACTAACCATGCGTCTGTTGCTCTGTCCTAACCGCGGGTCTGTTGCTATGTACTAACCATGCGTCTGTTGCTATGTACTAACCATGCGTCTGTTGCTATGTACTAACCATGCGTCTGTTGCTATGTACTAACCATGGGTCTGTTGCTGTGTACTAACCATGCGTCTGTTGCTCTGTCCTAACCGCGGGTCTGTTGCTATGTACTAACCATGCGTCTGTTGCTGTGTACTAACCATGCGTCTGTTGCTATGTACTAACCATGCGTCTGTTGCTCTGTCCTAACCGCGGGTCTGTTGCTATGTACTAACCATGCGTCTGTTGCTGTGTACTAACCATGCGTCTGTTGCTATGTACTAACCATGCGTCTGTTGCTATGTTCTAACCATGCGTCTGTTGCTATGTACTAACCGCGGGTCTGTTGCTATGTACTAACCATGCGTCTGTTGCTATGTACTAACCGCGGGTCTGTTGCTATGTACTACCCGCGGGTCTGTTGCTATGTACTAACCATGCGTCTGTTGCTATGTACTAACCGCGGGTCTGTTGCTATGTACTAACCATGCGTCTGTTGCTATGTACTAACCGCGGGTCTGTTGCTATGTACTAACCGCGGGTCTGTTGCTATGTTCTAACCATGCGTCTGTTGCTATGTACTAACCGCGGGTCTGTTGCTGTGTACTAACCATGCGTCTGTTGCTATGTACTAACCGCGGGTCTGTTGCTATGTACTAACCGCGGGTCTGTTGCTATGTTCTAACCATGCGTCTGTTGCTATGTACTAACCGCGGGTCTGTTGCTATGTACTAACCATGCGTCTGTTGCTATGTACTAACCATGGGTCTGTTGCTGTGTACTAACCATGCGTCTGTTGCTGTGTACTAACCATCCGTCTGTTGCTGTGTACTAACCATGGGTCTGTTGCTATGTACTAACCATGCGTCTGTTGCTGTGTACTAACCATGCGTCTGTTGCTGTGTACTAACCATCCGTCTGTTGCTGTGTACTAACCATGGGTCTGTTGCTCTGTACTAACCATGCGTCTGTTGCTATGTACTAACCATGCGTCTGTTGCTATGTACTAACCATGGGTCTGTTGCTATGTACTAACCATGGGTCTGTTGCTATGTACTAACCATGCGTCTGTTGCTATGTACTAACCATGGGTCTGTTGCTATGTACTAACCATGGGTCTGTTGCTATGTACTAACCATGGGTCTGTTGCTATGTACTAACCATGCGTCTGTTGCTGTGTACTAACCATACGTCTGTTGCGATGTACTAACCATGCGTCTGTTGCTATGTACTAACCATCCGTCTGTTGCTGTGTACTAACCATGGGTCTGTTGCTCTGTACTAACCATGCGTCTGTTGCTGTGTACTAACCATGCGTCTGTTGCTATGTACTAACCATGCGTCTGTTGCTGTGTACTAACCATGCGTCTGTTGCTATGTACTAACCATGCGTCTGTTGCTGTGTACTAACCATGCGTCTGTTGCTATGTACTAACCATGCGTCTGTTGCTGTGTACTAACCATGCGTCTGTTGCTATGTACTAACCATGCGTCTGTTGCTGTGTACTAACCATGCGTCTGTTGCTATGTACTAACCATGGGTCTGTTGCTATGTACTAACCATGGGTCTGTTGCTATGTACTAACCATGCGTCTGTTGCTATGTACTAACCATGCGTCTGTTGCTATGTACTAACCATGCGTCTGTTGCTATGTACTAACCATGGGTCTGTTGCTATGTACTAACCATGCGTCTGTTGCTATGTACTAACCATGGGTCTGTTGCTATGTACTAACCATGCGTCTGTTGCTATGTACTAACCATGGGTCTGTTGCTATGTACTAACCATGCGTCTGTTGCTATGTACTAACCATGGGTCTGTTGCTATGTACTAACCATGCGTCTGTTGCTATGTACTAACCATGCGTCTGTTGCTATGTACTAACCATGCGTCTGTTGCTATGTACTAACCATGCGTCTGTTGCTATGTACTAACCATGGGTCTGTTGCTATGTACTAACCATGCGTCTGTTGCTGTGTACGAACCATGGGTCTGTTGCTGTGTACTAACCATGGGTCTGTTGCTATGTACTAACCATGCGTCTGTTGCTATGTACTAACCATGGGTCTGTTGCTATGTACTAACCATGCGTCTGTTGCTATGTACTAACCATGGGTCTGTTGCTATGTACTAACCATGCGTCTGTTGCTATGTACTAACCATGGGTCTGTTGCTATGTACTAACCATGCGTCTGTTGCTATGTACTAACCATGCGTCTGTTGCTATGTACTAACCGCGGGTCTGTTGCTATGTACTAACCATGGGTCTGTTGCTATGTACTAACCATGGGTCTGTTGCTATGTACTAACCATGGGTCTGTTGCTATGTACTAACCATGGGTCTGTTGCTATGTACTTACCATGCGTCTGTTGCTATGTACTAACCATGGGTCTGTTGCTATGTACTAACCATGCGTCTGTTGCTATGTACTAACCATGGGTCTGTTGCTATGTACTAACCATGCGTCTGTTGCTATGTACTAACCATGGGTCTGTTGCTATGTACTAACCGCGGGTCTGTTGCTATGTACTAACCATGGGTCTGTTGCTATGTACTAACCATGCGTCTGTTGCTATGTACTAACCATGGGTCTGTTGCTATGTACTAACCATGCGTCTGTTGCTATGTACTAACCATGGGTCTGTTGCTATGTACTAACCATGCGTCTGTTGCTATGTACTAACCATGGGTCTGTTGCTATGTACTAACCATGGGTCTGTTGCTATGTACTAACCATGCGTCTGTTGCTATGTACTAACCATGGGTCTGTTGCTATGTACTAACCATGCGTCTGTTGCTATGTACTAACCATGCGTCTGTTGCTATGTACTAACCATGGGTCTGTTGCTATGTACTAACCATGGGTCTGTTGCTATGTACTAACCATGCGTCTGTTGCTATGTACTAACCGCGGGTCTGTTGCTATGTACTAACCATGGGTCTGTTGCTATGTACTAACCATGCGTCTGTTGCTATGTACTAACCATGCGTCTGTTGCTATGTACTAACCATGGGTCTGTTGCTATGTACTAACCATGCGTCTGTTGCTATGTACTAACCGCGGGTCTGTTGCTATGTACTAACCGCGGGTCTGTTGCTGTGTACTCACCATGCGTCTGTTGCTATGTACTAACCATGCGTCTGTTGCTATGTACTAACCATGGGTCTGTTGCTATGTACTAACCATGCGTCTGTTGCTATGTACTAACCATGGGTCTGTTGCTATGTACTAACCATGCGTCTGTTGCTATGTACTAACCATGGGTCTGTTGCTATGTACTAACCATGCGTCTGTTGCTATGTACTAACCATGGGTCTGTTGCTAGGTACTAACCATGGGTCTGTTGCTATGTACTAACCATGCGTCTGTTGCTATGTACTAACCATGGGTCTGTTGCTATGTACTAACCATGCGTCTGTTGCTATGTACTAACCATGCGTCTGTTGCTATGTACTAACCATGGGTCTGTTGCTATGTACTAACCATGGGTCTGTTGCTATGTACTAACCATGCGTCTGTTGCTATGTACTAACCGCGGGTCTGTTGCTATGTACTAACCATGGGTCTGTTGCTATGTACTAACCATGCGTCTGTTGCTATGTACTAACCATGCGTCTGTTGCTATGTACTAACCGCGGGTCTGTTGCTATGTACTAACCATGCGTCTGTTGCTATGTACTAACCATGCGTCTGTTGCTATGTACTAACCATGGGTCTGTTGCTATGTACTAACCGCGGGTCGGTTGCTATGTACTAACCATGCGTCTGTTGCTATGTACTAACCGCGGGTCTGTTGCTATGTACTAACCATGGGTCTGTTGCTATGTACTAACCATGCGTCTGTTGCTATGTACTAACCGCGGGTCTGTTGCTATGTACTAACCGCGGGTCTGTTGCTGTGTACTAACCATGCGTCTGTTGCTATGTACTAACCATGTGTCTGTTGCTATGTACTAACCATGCGTCTGTTGCTATGTACTAACCATGGGTCTGTTGCTATGTACTAACCGCGGGTCTGTTGCTATGTACTAACCATGCGTCTGTTGCTATGTACTAACCATGGGTCTGTTGCTGTGTACTAACCATGCGTCTGTTGCTATGTACTAACCATGCGTCTGTTGCTATGTACTAACCATGGGTCTGTTGCTATGTACTAACCATGGGTCTGTTGCTATGTACTAACCATGCGTCTGTTGCTATGTACTAACCATGGGTCTGTTGCTATGTACTAACCGCGGGTCTGTTGCTATGTACGAACCATGGGTCTGTTGCTATGTACTAACCATGCGTCTGTTGCTATGTACTAACCATGGGTCTGTTGCTATGTACTAACCATGCGTCTGTTGCTATGTACTAACCATGGGTCTGTTGCTATGTACTAACCGCGGGTCTGTTGCTATGTACGAACCATGGGTCTGTTGCTATGTACTAACCATGCGTCTGTTGCTATGTACTAACCATGCGTCTGTTGCTATGTACTAACCATGGGTCTGTTGCTATGTACTAACCATGGGTCTGTTGCTATGTACTAACCATGGGTCTGTTGCTATGTACTAACCATGCGTCTGTTGCTATGTACTAACCGCGGGTCTGTTGCTATGTACTAACCATGGGTCTGTTGCTATGTACTAACCATGCGTCTGTTGCTATGTACTAACCATGCGTCTGTTGCTATGTACTAACCATGGGTCTGTTGCTATGTACTAACCATGCGTCTGTTGCTATGTACTAACCGCGGGTCTGTTGCTATGTACTAACCGCGGGTCTGTTGCTATGTACTAACCGCGGGTCTGTTGCTATGTACTAACCATGCGTCTGTCGCTATGTACTAACCATGCGTCTGTCGCTATGTACTAACCATGCATCTGTTGCTGTGTACTAACCATGGGTCTGTTGCTGTGTACTAACCATGGGTCTGTTGCTGTGTACTAACCATGCGTCTGTTGCTGTGTACTAACCATGCGTCTGTTGCTGTGTACTAACCATGCGTCTGTTGCTATGTACTAACCATGGGTCTGTTGCTGTGTACTAACCATGGGTCAGTTGCTGTGTACTAACCATGCGTCTGTTGCTATGTACTAACCATGCGTCTGTTGCTATGTACAAACCATGCGTCTGTTGCTGTGTACCACCCATGGGTCTGTTGCTGTGTACTAACCATGGGTCTGTTGCTATGTACTAACCATGCGTCTGTTGCTGTGTACTAACCATGGGTCTGTTGCTATGTACTAACCATGGGTCTGTTGCTATGTACTAACCATGGGTCTGTTGCTATGTACTAACCATGCGTCTGTTGCTGTGTACTAACCATGCGTCTGTTGCTATGTACTAACCGTGCGTCTGTTGCTATGTACTAACCATGCGTCTGTTGCTATGTACTAACCATGCGTCTGTTGCTATGTACTAACCATGCGTCTGTTGCTGTGTACTAACCATGCGTCTGTTGCTATGTACTAACCATGCATCTGTTGCTATGTACTAACCATGGGTCTGTTGCTGTGTACTAACCATGCGTCTGTTGCTATGCACTAACCATGCGTCTGTTGCTATGTACTAACCATGTGTCTGTTGCTATGTACTAACCATGCGTCTGTTGCTATGTACTAACCATGCGTCTGTTGCTATGTACTAACCATGGGTCTGTTGCTATGTACTAACCGCGGGTCTGTTGCTGTGTACTAACCATGCGTCTGTTGCTATGTACTAACCATGCGTCTGTTGCTATGTACTAACCATGCGTCTGTTGCTATGTACTAACCATGCGTCTGTTGCTATGTACTAACCATGCGTCTGTTGCTATGTACTAACCATGCGTCTGTTGCTATGTACTAACCATGCGTCTGTTGCTATGAACTAACCATGCGTCTGTTCCTATGTACTAACCATGGGTCTGTTGCTGTGTACTAACCATGCGTCTGTTGCTGTGTACTAACCATGCGTCTGTTGCTGTGTACTAACCATGGGTCTGTTGCTATGTACTAACCATGCGTCTGTTGCTATGTACTAACCATGGGTCTGTTGCTGTGTACTAACCATGGGTCTGTTGCTATGTACTAACCATGCGTCTGTTGCTATGTACTAACCATGGGTCTGTTGCTATGTACTAACCATGCGTCTGTTGCTATGTACTAACCATGGGTCTGTTGCTGTGTACTAACCATGCGTCTGTTGCTGTGTACTAACCGCGGGTCTGTTGCTGTGTACTAACCATGCGTCTGTTGCTATGTACTAACCGCGGGTCTGTTGCTATGTACTAACCATGCGTCTGTTGCTGTGTACTAACCGCGGGTCTGTTGCTGTGTACTAACCATGCGTCTGTTGCTGTGTACTAACCGCGGGTCTGTTGCTGTGTACTAACCATGCGTCTGTTGCTGTGTACTAACCGCGGGTCTGTTGCTATGTACTAACCATGCGTCTGTTGCTGTGTACGAACCGCGGGGCTGTTGCTATGTACTAACCATGCGTCTGTTGCTATGTACTAACCATGCGTCGGTTGCTATGTACTAACCATGCGTCTGTTGCTATGTACTAACCATGCATCTGTTGCTATGTATTAACCATGCGTCTGTTGCTATGTACTAACCATGGGTCTGTTGCTATGTATTAACCATGCATCTGTTGCTATGTACTAACCGCGGGTCTGTTGCTATGTACTAACCAGGCGTCTGTTGCTATGTACTAACCATGCGTCTGTTGCTATGTACTAACCATGCGTCTGTTGCTATGTATTAACCATGCGTCTGTTGCTATGTACTAACCATGCATCTGTTGCTATGTATTAACCATGCGTCTGTTGCTATGTACTAACCATGCGTCTGTTGCTATGTACTAACCATGCGTCTGTTGCTATGTACTAACCATGCGTCTGTTGCTATGTACTAACCATGCGTCTGTTGCTATGTACTAACCATGCGTCTGTTGCTATGTATTAACCATGCGTCTGTTGCTATGTACTAACCATGCGTCTGTTGCTATGTATTAACCATGCGTCTGTTGCTATGGACTAACCATGCGTCTGTTGCTATGTACTAACCATGCGTCTGTTGCTATGTACTAACCATGGGTCTGTTGCTATGTACTAACCATGCGTCTGTTGCTATGTACTAACCATGCGTCTGTTGCTATGTACTAACCGCGGGTCTGTTGCTCTGTACTAACCATGGGTCTGTTGCTATGTACTAACCATGCGTCTGTTGCTATGTACTAACCATGGGTCTGTTGCTATGTACTAACCATGCGTCTGTTGCTATGTACTAACCATGGGTCTGTTGCTATGTACTAACCATGCGTCTGTTGCTATGTACTAACCATGGGTCTGTTGCTATGTACTAACCATGCGTCTGTTGCTATGTACTAACCATGCGTCTGTTGCTATGTACTAACCATGCGTCTGTTGCTATGTACTAACCATGGGTCTGTTGCTATGTACTAACCATGGGTCTGTTGCTATGTACTAACCATGGGTCTGTTGCTATGTACTAACCATGCGTCTGTTGCTATGTACTAACCATGGGTCTGTTGCTATGTACTAACCGCGGGTCTGTTGCTATGTACTAACCATGGGTCTGTTGCTATGTACTAACCATGCGTCTGTTGCTATGTACTAACCATGGGTCTGTTGCTATGTACTAACCATGCGTCTGTTGCTATGTACTAACCATGCGTCTGTTGCTATGTACTAACCATGGGTCTGTTGCTATGTACTAACCATGCGTCTGTTGCTATGTACTAACCATGGGTCTGTTGCTATGTACTAACCATGCGTCTGTTGCTATGTACTAACCGCGGGTCTGTTGCTGTGTACTAACCATGGGTCTGTTGCTATGTACTAACCATGCGTCTGTTGCTATGTACTAACCATGGGTCTGTTGCTATGTACTAACCATGCGTCTGTTGCTATGTACTAACCATGGGTCTGTTGCTATGTACTAACCATGGGTCTGTTGCTATGTACTAACCATGCGTCTGTTGCTATGTACTAACCATGGGTCTGTTGCTATGTACTAACCATGCGTCTGTTGCTATGTACTAACCATGCGTCTGTTGCTATGTACTAACCATGGGTCTGTTGCTATGTACTAACCATGGGTCTGTTGCTATGTACTAACCATGCGTCTGTTGCTATGTACTAACCGCGGGTCTGTTGCTATGTACTAACCATGGGTCTGTTGCTATGTACTAACCATGCGTCTGTTGCTATGTACTAACCATGCGTCTGTTGCTATGTACTAACCATGGGTCTGTTGCTATGTACTAACCATGCGTCTGTTGCTATGTACTAACCGCGGGTCTGTTGCTATGTACTAACCGCGGGTCTGTTGCTGTGTACTAACCATGCGTCTGTTGCTATGTACTAACCATGCGTCTGTTGCTATGTACTAACCATGGGTCTGTTGCTATGTACTAACCGCGGGTCTGTTGCTATGTACTAACCATGGGTCTGTTGCTATGTACTAACCATGCGTCTGTTGCTATGTACTAACCGCGGGTCTGTTGCTATGTACTAACCGCGGGTCTGTTGCTGTGTACTAACCATGCGTCTGTTGCTATGTACTAACCATGCGTCTGTTGCTATGTACTAACCATGGGTCTGTTGCTATGTACTAACCGCGGGTCTGTTGCTATGTACTAACCATGGGTCTGTTGCTATGTACTAACCATGCGTCTGTTGCTATGTACTAACCATGGGTCTGTTGCTATGTACTAACCATGCGTCTGTTGCTATGTACTAACCATGCGTCTGTTGCTATGTACTAACCATGGGTCTGTTGCTGTGTACTAACCATGCGTCTGTTGCTGTGTACTAACCATGGGTCTGTTGCTGTGTCCTAACCATGCGTCTGTTGCTGTGTACTAACCATGCGTCTGTTGCTATGTACTAACCATGGGTCTGTTGCTGTGTACTAACCATGCGTCTGTTGCTGTGTACTAACCGCGGGTCTATTGCTGTGTACTAACCATGCGTCTGTTGCTATGTACTAACCGCGGGTCTGTTGCTATGTACTAACCATGCGTCTGTTGCTGTGTACTAACCGCGGGCCTGTTGCTGTGTACTAACCATGCGTCTGTTGCTGTGTACTAACCGCGGGTCTGTTGCTGTGTACTAACCATGCGTCTGTTGCTGTGTACTAACCGCGGGTCTGTTGCTATGTACTAACCATGCGTCTGTTGCTGTGTACGAACCGCGGGTCTGTTGCTATGTACTAACCATGCGTCTGTTGCTGTGTACTAACCGCGGGTCTGTTGCTGTGTACTAACCATGCGTCTGTTGCTATGTACTAACCATGCGTCTGTTGCTATGTACAAACCGCGGGTCTGTTGCTATGTCCTAACCATGCGTCTGTTGCTATGTACTAACCATGCGTCTGTTGCTATGTACTAACCGCGGGTCTGTTGCTATGTACTAACCATGCGTCTGTTGCTATGTACTAACCATGCGTCTGTTGCTATGTACTAACCATGCGTCTGTTGCTATGTACTAACCATGCGTCTGTTGCTATGTACTAACCATGCGTCTGTTGCTATGTACTAACCATGCGTCTGTTGCTGTGTACTAACCATGCGTCTGTTGCTATGTACTAACCATGCGTCTGTTGCTATGTACTAACCGCGGGTCTGTTGCTATGTACTAACCATGGGTCTGTTGCTATGTACTAACCATGCGTCTGTTGCTCTGTCCTAACCGCGGGTCTGTTGCTATGTACTAACCATGCGTCTGTTGCTATGTACTAACCATGCGTCTGTTGCTGTGTACTAACCATGCGTCTGTTGCTATGTACTAACCATGCGTCTGTTGCTATGTTCTAACCATGCGTCTGTTGCTATGTACTAACCGCGGGTCTGTTGCTATGTACTAACCATGCGTCTGTTGCTATGTACTAACCGCGGGTCTGTTGCTATGTACTAACCGCGGGTCTGTTGCTATGTACTAACCATGCGTCTGTTGCTATGTACTAACCGCGGGTCTGTTGCTATGTACTAACCATGCGTCTGTTGCTATGTACTAACCGCGGGTCTGTTGCTATGTACTAACCGCGGGTCTGTTGCTATGTTCTAACCATGCGTCTGTTGCTATGTACTAACCGCGGGTCTGTTGCTATGTACTAACCATGCGTCTGTTGCTATGTACTAACCATGGGTCTGTTGCTGTGTACTAACCATCCGTCTGTTGCTGTGTACTAACCATGGGTCTGTTGCTATGTACTAACCATGCGTCTGTTGCTGTGTACTAACCATGCGTCTGTTGCTGTGTACTAACCATCCGTCTGTTGCTGTGTACTAACCATGGGTCTGTTGCTCTGTACTAACCATGCGTCTGTTGCTATGTACTAACCATGCGTCTGTTGCTATGTACTAACCATGCGTCTGTTGCTATGTACTAACCATGGGTCTGTTGCTATGTACTAACCATGGGTCTGTTTCTATGTACTAACCATGGGTCTGTTGCTATGTACTAACCATGCGTCTGTTGCTGTGTACTAACCATGCGTCTGTTGCTATGTACTAACCATGCGTCTGTTGCTATGTACTAACCATCCGTCTGTTGCTGTGTACTAACCATGGGTCTGTTGCTCTGTACTAACCATGCGTCTGTTGCTGTGTACTAACCATGCGTCTGTTGCTATGTACTAACCATGCGTCTGTTGCTATGTACTAACCATGCGTCTGTTGCTATGTATTAACCATGCGTCTGTTGCTATGTACTAACCATGCGTCTGTTGCTATGTATTAACCATGCGTCTGTTGCTATGGACTAACCATGCGTCTGTTGCTATGTACTAACCATGCGTCTGTTGCTATGTACTAACCATGGGTCTGTTGCTATGTACTAACCATGCGTCTGTTGCTATGTACTAACCATGCGTCTGTTGCTATGTACTAACCGCGGGTCTGTTGCTCTGTACTAACCATGGGTCTGTTGCTATGTACTAACCATGCGTCTGTTGCTATGTACTAACCATGGGTCTGTTGCTATGTACTAACCATGCGTCTGTTGCTATGTACTAACCATGGGTCTGTTGCTATGTACTAACCATGCGTCTGTTGCTATGTACTAACCATGGGTCTGTTGCTATGTACTAACCATGCGTCTGTTGCTATGTACTAACCATGCGTCTGTTGCTATGTACTAACCATGCGTCTGTTGCTATGTACTAACCATGGGTCTGTTGCTATGTACTAACCATGGGTCTGTTGCTATGTACTAACCATGGGTCTGTTGCTATGTACTAACCATGCGTCTGTTGCTATGTACTAACCATGGGTCTGTTGCTATGTACTAACCGCGGGTCTGTTGCTATGTACTAACCATGGGTCTGTTGCTATGTACTAACCATGCGTCTGTTGCTATGTACTAACCATGGGTCTGTTGCTATGTACTAACCATGCGTCTGTTGCTATGTACTAACCATGCGTCTGTTGCTATGTACTAACCATGGGTCTGTTGCTATGTACTAACCATGCGTCTGTTGCTATGTACTAACCATGGGTCTGTTGCTATGTACTAACCATGCGTCTGTTGCTATGTACTAACCGCGGGTCTGTTGCTGTGTACTAACCATGGGTCTGTTGCTATGTACTAACCATGCGTCTGTTGCTATGTACTAACCATGGGTCTGTTGCTATGTACTAACCATGCGTCTGTTGCTATGTACTAACCATGGGTCTGTTGCTATGTACTAACCATGGGTCTGTTGCTATGTACTAACCATGCGTCTGTTGCTATGTACTAACCATGGGTCTGTTGCTATGTACTAACCATGCGTCTGTTGCTATGTACTAACCATGCGTCTGTTGCTATGTACTAACCATGGGTCTGTTGCTATGTACTAACCATGGGTCTGTTGCTATGTACTAACCATGCGTCTGTTGCTATGTACTAACCGCGGGTCTGTTGCTATGTACTAACCATGGGTCTGTTGCTATGTACTAACCATGCGTCTGTTGCTATGTACTAACCATGCGTCTGTTGCTATGTACTAACCATGGGTCTGTTGCTATGTACTAACCATGCGTCTGTTGCTATGTACTAACCGCGGGTCTGTTGCTATGTACTAACCGCGGGTCTGTTGCTGTGTACTAACCATGCGTCTGTTGCTATGTACTAACCATGCGTCTGTTGCTATGTACTAACCATGGGTCTGTTGCTATGTACTAACCGCGGGTCTGTTGCTATGTACTAACCATGGGTCTGTTGCTATGTACTAACCATGCGTCTGTTGCTATGTACTAACCGCGGGTCTGTTGCTATGTACTAACCGCGGGTCTGTTGCTGTGTACTAACCATGCGTCTGTTGCTATGTACTAACCATGCGTCTGTTGCTATGTACTAACCATGGGTCTGTTGCTATGTACTAACCGCGGGTCTGTTGCTATGTACTAACCATGGGTCTGTTGCTATGTACTAACCATGCGTCTGTTGCTATGTACTAACCATGGGTCTGTTGCTATGTACTAACCATGCGTCTGTTGCTATGTACTAACCATGCGTCTGTTGCTATGTACTAACCATGGGTCTGTTGCTGTGTACTAAC